>NC_086318.1:170227920-170530036 GCF_036172605.1 Pelobates fuscus | reverse complement strand
AGGATAGTTCGAGTCTGCAAAACTACAATCCAGTGTCACCTACATCACCACAAGTTGTTTGGAAGGGTTTCAAGAAAAAGCCTCTACTCCAATCAAAAACAAATTCAAGCATCTTTAACCCCTTAAGGACACAGCTTCAGAAGCTTGTCTTACGCTTAAGGACACAAGCAATTTTTGCATTTTCTTGCTGTATGCGTTCAACTTCAATTTGCATCTCTCTCGTTTATTGCACCGACGCATATTATATACTGTTTTTTAGAGGACAGAAAGGGCTTTAATTTGATGTAACACATATATATATATATATATATATATATATATATATATATATAAATGCTTATTTATTATTAAAAAAATACAGAAAAATGCAAAAAAAAAGAAAGACGTGTTTTTTTGTACAGTTTTTGCAATAATAATGTGTGCCTAATTAGTGCAGGTTAAAGAAAATAATTAAAAATAAATTCATTTAGTTGTTCTGATTTACAGAATATATAATGTGTCTGGGATTGTAAGTTTTTTTTGGTAGTTACAGGTCACAAAGCACAAGGAGTAAAATAAACTTTTAATATGGAGCGATTTTAGAATTTGGTATGTTTGTCTTGTAAGCTTAATAGCCATAAAAGAAAACAAAATTGCCACACAAAAGTATATATTTATATAAAGTAGACATCACAGGCTATTGTCCTAAGGTTGTTTTGACACTTTCTAAGTAGCCATTTCACCGCCAATCTCTGCTAAATATTGGAGTAAAATTTAGTATTTTGGGGTTTTTGGCACACAAACTTATAACAAAGAACTTCTCATGTGTATTTTGTAAAGTTGGTGTGTGCTATTCCTGTACAAGGTTTTATTATGTGTTCAGTTACTTCTGCTGAGTACAACGGTACCCCCATTGTATGTCTTTGGCACAATTTTGTGAAGCTACAGTGCCATATAGTAGACCTGTCCGTTTCAACATTTACAGTAGAATTTTGAGAGGCGGATTTAATGGGCCTATGCTTCAATTTGGGGTATTATAGCAGTTTGACTGTTCAAAAATTCAAAAGGCATTTTTTGAACCTTAGCGTGGGATCATTGTTCCGCTAGCTTGTACCAAGTGTAATGGTAAAAAGCATTTTTTCTGCCTTTTTGACACACAAAGTGAGTTTGCGCAGTATATTTTGCAAACCTTATGTGTACTACGACTGTATAATACTTAATATGTTGCTCAGCTATGTCGGCTGAGTACAGCAATATCCCCGTATCTACCTTTGCTAGGTATATGTGGACATTGAAGGGGCACATTTGATACACAGCCATTCCAGTTTTTTTCAAACTTTGAATTTTTACGCTGTGTCCATGTCCCATTTTAGAGTATTTTACAAGGCTATATAATCCAATTACTCCATAAAGGCATACCATTTCTTAAAGAAGACATCCCAGGGTAATTCAAAAGGCATATTTTGAACCTTAGCGTGGGATCATTTTTCCGCTAGCTTGTACCAGGTGTAGTGGTAATGAGCATTTTTTAATGTATTTTTTTACTTTGTAAATCTTTTTTTACTTTGTAAAACTTTTTTTACTTTGTAAAACCCGTTTTTAAACTTTTTTTTTTACTTATTAAATGTTTTAAATTTTCTTAACTTTTTTTACACTTTTACATTTTCTTTTACCGTTAACCCCTAACTAGCAGTAAGCAGCACTAACCGTAAATTCCCCATTTTCCCATAACTCCCACCCACCCCAGCTAGCAAAATATATAATTATAAAATATTTAAATGAATTAATTAAATAAATTGAACCCCTGAGGGTTAAAAAAAATAAATAAAAGTTAACCCTCAGGGGTTAAAAAAATTAGATCACAGTATAATACTGTGATCTGTATGTTGATCACTGTAGGCAGTGATCAACTGGCAGGGAAGGGGTTAATTTTTATTTAGACTGGGTAAAGGGGGGTGGTATTTTTTTTTTTTTACTTAAACGTTACTAAAACAGGTAAATTTTTTTATTTTTTTTACCTTTTTAAAGCTTATTTAAAAAAAAAAAAAAAAATAACAACGTTAATCCCTAGTTAGCCTAACACTAAATTCCCCAATTCCCCACTAACTTCCACCCATCCCAGCTAGCTAAATATATAATTTTTAAATATTTAAATTAATTAATACAATAAATGTAACCCCTGAGGGTTAAAAAAAATAATAATTAACCCTCAGGGGTTAAAAAAAAATAAATCAGATGACATTAAAATGTATACCCTGCCAATTGATCACTGTAGTCAGTGATCAATTGGCAGGGAAGGGGTTAATTTTATTAAAAACAGGGGAAAGGGGGGGTGGGATTTAACTTTAATTTTTTTTTTTACACCAGGGGGCAGGATCATTGAAGATCCGTCTCCCTGCACTTCAAACAGAACCCGGAAGTGCAGGGAGGCGGAAGGTGAGTATGTGGAGCACATGTGCTCGCTCTGACATGCTGTCAGAGCGAGTACTGGCGCTGGGACAGCCCGACCGGGTGCTCCCGGTCTGCCTCTAATACAGAGGCAGACCGGAGCACCGTTAACCCTGCGATCGCCGCGATTGCGGCGATCTGGGGTTAACTTTAGTAAATGACGGAAATTTTCCGTCAACGGTCCTTAACTGAAGGACAAGGTTGACGGAAAATTTCCGTCACCGGTCGGGAAGGGGTTAATTTGCTAAACACTACTGGAACTTTAAATGGTATAGGGTTCTATGGACAGATTAAATAAAAATAGAGCTTTGTGGCAATAAATACCAGAGGTGAGTTTGGCATGCACACATATAAGTAGCCATATGGAAAAGTACCTCATGCCAATGGTTAAATATGGTGGTGGCTCTTTAATGTTTTGGAGCTGTTTTTATGCAGAGGATGTGGACATTTTGAATAACCCTGATAGTGTTCATATCCAATACATCACTATTATAGTAACATGGAAAATATTAAAGACATTATACTACAGGGCTCGAGTCCTGCAGGAACGCGTGGAAAGGCGTCTTCCCCCTTTTGTTGGGGGGCCACCCGACGGACCACCCCCGGTGGGTGCCTGTCTACCTATCAGATGCGTTGAGGAAGCTGTGTTCTCCCAGCTCTTCTCCCTTGCACACCCTTTGCTGATGCCGGGAGCCGGAATAAGACATCATATTCCAGCTCCCGGCATCAGTAGACAGCCAGTGAGGGAGCAGAGCCCCACTGGACCCCAGGGACCCATCCATGCCAGCTTTCCCAAAAGGTAGGGAGGCTGGGTGGGTGGAAAATTTTTTATTTCTAATAATATTAATAATTTGTGTGTATGTCTGTTTGTGTATGTGTGTGTGTTGTGGGGATATTTATGGGATAATAATAGTAAACAGTTGAGAATTGCCCACTATTTAAATTCTCAGATCCCAAAGATCGTTATCGTGTAAGTGAAATGGATTCCATATAAATAAAATCACAATTTGTTATTAAAATAGATACAATTTATTGTGACAATTTAAATAATAATAATGTGTAACATGCGTGACAATAATCAATGAAAATTTTGTATCACATGATATGCAATACAATGGCAATACACTTTCCAATGGTTAAGACAAGATTTATGACTGTCTTTCACAGAGAAACGAAAGTGAAACTTACACACAGACACAGCTTAAGGCCATAAAACTTTAGCTGACAGTTAAAATAACCCTTCCTATACGACTAGACCTCCTAGGTAATTAAGATCTATTCTCATGTAATTTTAAATAAAATAACAATTAAACCAGTTCATTAGTCACTTCTATAAGCAGAATTTTAACTTGCCTAAACAGATATTTTATCTTATTTTAGAGCAAATCAATACACCTGGATAAATATCACGATATGCTAACATGTGATATGTCACATAAATACATACTTATTCTAATTCTATCTGCAGCATGGAATGGTTATAAATATATACTTCTTAGTTAACTAAGATTTCTAAATATCGAAATCTGATCGTGATTTATCCAGTCATATATCATGCTATTATTAAAAAAATTAATTTAATTAAATTAGATTAATTAAATGAAGCCAGTATATTTACCAATTAAATAGATGTTCTCATCAGATGTTCTTGGGTAGCTAAGTGTCCAGGAATGTTTCTTTCTCGCTCTCTGCTTTTCTTTCTTAGCCTGCTTTCGCCTGCCTTACCCCCGACTGCTCACTCTCTTGCTTTCTCTGCATTTCTCTCTCTTCCCTTTGTCTTAACTTTTTAAAGGAAAATTCACTAGGTGATAGACCAATAGAAACACTGGAGGTGTGGTTACCTTCCAGATAACAATTTAAGTATTTGGTCTATAGAGGGCAGTCTCGTCCAACTAAACATACCTATCCAGGAAAGAGTTAACTTTTCCTAGTTGCTATTTTGACGTCATTTAGCTTATCTTTATGGTTAATATAATTTAAGTTTACTCGTCAGTTCAAAGGGTTTTCTTTGGGCTTTCTTCAGACTATGTGTCTCCAAATTCTGCTATAATTTCTAATATGACAGTTCGTAAACTTAGTCTCACCTTTCACTACAATGGGAATCTTGTGAAATTTAGAAAGTAAAATTAATTACTAAGTCTTATCTGGTCACTGGTGTCTGGCTTTCTTGTGTGAAGCTAACATTAAGAAGGGTATTCCATCCCCCTTCTCTGTTAGACTCATTGCATCACTGGGTTTGTTTATACTATGCATTCCTTTAGCTCTGGCAAAGTGGTTAGTTTTACAGAAAGGATAGAAATTTCGTGTCTCTTTGTTAACTTGAAAATAACAAAATGGAGTCTGGTCTGTTCCGAGTGACTCTGACAATATACATTTTAATTTCTATCATAGCACAACATGTCTGCCGATATAAATACCCTGACAGTGTGTATGTCTGTTAGTGTATGTGTGTGTGTGTGTATGTTAGTGTATGTGTGTGTATGTGTGTGTATGTCTGTTAGTGTATGTATGTGTGTGTGTGAGAATAAACTGCAATAATTACCTTGTGGGGTAACTTCACCTCTAGTGGCTTTTCTACCAGACAGCAACTAGAGGGACTTTCAGGTGGTTAGGTGACTAAAAGTTGCCTAACTGATCCTGGACGTCCTCACGCTAAATACCTATAGGATTTTAATCCCTTCAGTGTAGAGTGGGGGAGGGGAGGACACAAGGGAGGGGGGCACTATAGGGAATTATAGTGCCAGGAAAACAGCTTTGTTTTCCTGGCACTATAGTATTCCTTGAAAAGGTGGAGTCTAAAGAGGAAGGGTGGGTTATTAATCAGGAAGAGGTACGCCCTTGGCAGGAAGGGGTGGTAAATTTAGACTAGGGGGGTGCTCAGGTTTAGTCATGCCTAGGGCAGCACAAAATTAGAATACACCACTGTGTGAGTGTCTGAGAATGTGTGTGTGTGTCTGTGTGCACCTGTCAGTGTGTGTGCACACGTTTATATATGCATACGAGTGTATTGTTTTGGGGAGGGGGAGGGTGGATCTTGGGTGAGTTCCCACACTTTGTTCCCTAGGACTTGACCCATGTTTTACTCACCTTTGAGTATATATATATAATATATATAATATATCACTAATATCACTAATCGTCGAAAATCAATCAGCTAATTCTGGTGCTCAGTCAGTCCTGATGCTCCTTTAGCACACTGAGGTAGTTTGGGGCTTTTACCATATACTCCTACAAAAGTGTTTGTGGGTATTGTAGTTCAATTGTCAGCTTTCTACTGTGATCAAATCCTTGCCTACCCCAACAGTAAATAAAAATAATAAAAAATGAGCTCTTTCATATAAGCCACATTTTATGTTATGTTCACTTTCATTTAATGATCACCCTCTTGTACTCTCTTCCTCGAGATTAATTATTTCATGATGGTGCATTAGAGAAGATTTAAAGTCATACACTGATAAAGGACCATCTGCTATAATATTTTTTAAAAACTGCAGCTCAGTTACATTAAAATAGCACAGTGTTCACTATTAATTATTAGTGCCTCCCATACCAGAATCCACAACTACATTCAATTAAGTGAACACAGGAGATCCCAGCTGTGTATTTCAATCACTGTAACCCATAACATTTAATAAAAGCAGTATCACCATCAAATCTAAGGGAATAAGTGCATTTCCTTTACACTGTAAATAGTTGAAGAATGTTGTGTTTCTCAAACTCAAAACGTGAAAAATGTTCATTTTTTTATTTATGTCTTGATCAATGGCCAACAATATATAACTACTGGAATTGGTGGCCACTGTAAGACTATGGGGTACAGTGCCCTCCACTAATATTGGCACCGTTGGTAAATATGAGCAAAGGAGGCTGTGAACAATTGTCTTTATTGTTTATTGATATTTGTTCAAAAATACACAAAAATACTCTGCTATCGTGGATATCAAACAATTGCAAACACAACACAGGTTAACCTGAAAAGAAATATCTTTGTTTAATATATGTGTGGCACAATTATTGGCACCCCTATTAATTCAAATGAGAAAAATACATGTAAAATATATTCCCTTTTTTAGTACACCTGGGTGACAATGAACAGGAAATTGTTCAACCATGATTTCTTGTTTCACAGGGGTATAAATATGAGGTAACACACAGGCCAAATTCCATTAGTCATTCATCACAATAAGTAACACCAAGGAATCAAGCTGTGATGTGCGGCAAAAGTTTGTTGAGCTTCACAAAATGGGAAGTGGAAAGTAAGAAAATAGCAAAAGCATTGGAATAATAAGAATTTCCATTCAACTGGAAATGGTATGAATCACATGTGTCTATATAGTTTCAATGCATTGTGAAGAGGATAGTTTGAGTGGCCAAAAAATCTCCAAGGATCACAGCGAGAGAATGGCAGAAATTAGTTGCATCTTGGAGTCAGAAAGTCTCCAAAACTACAATCCGATGTCACCCACATCACCACAAGTTGTTTGGAAGGGTTTCAAGAAAAAGCCTCTACTCCAATTCAAAAACAAACTCAAGCATCTTAAATTTGCTAAACACTACTGGAACTTTAAATGGCATAGGGTTCTATGGACAGATTAAATAAAAATAGAGCTTTGTGGCAATAAATACCAGAGGTGAGTTTGGCATGCACACATAGAAGTAGCCATATGGAAAAGTACCTCATGCCAACGTTTAAATATGGTGGTGGCTCTTTATTGTTTTGGAGCTGTTTTTATGCAGTGGACGTTGACATTTTGTTAGGATACATAGCATCATGTACTCTATCAATTATCAACAGTTATTACATGAACACCTGACTGCCTATGCCACAAAGTTTAAAATTGGCCATGGTTAGATCTTGCAGCATTACAATGATCCAAAACATATATCAAAATCGAACACAAAAATGGTTTACGGACCACAGAATCATGGCCGTGACCATCAAAGTCCCTTGACTTGAACCCCATAGTGGGTTGGCGTGATCTGTGTTGGGTGAACTGTAGAGGAGAGTTCCCCAGCATTGACATCAAAATATAAAGGACCTGGAGAAATTCTGTATGGAGCAATGGTCTCAGATGCCAACCTCATCAGGCATTATAGATGAAGACTCAGAGCTTGGCAAAGGTAAGTAGCACAAAGTATTGACTAACGGGTGCCAATAATTGTGACACACATATATTTAACAAATGTTTTGTTTTGTTTGATATCCATTAAAAATAATTTTTAGGTATTTTTTAACCCCCCCAAAAATCAAAAGGTTAATCAATAGATACAAATTTTCACAGCCTTCTTTGCTCATATTTATCAAGGGTGCCAATATTAGTTGATGGAACTGTATCCCACTGTCTTACAGGACACTATTTTTAATTGGATCAAACACTGTGCAAGACAGTGCTTCTATGTATTTTATAAGGTAAATGTAGACTTAGACTATTGGCTTGGTGGTTTTTATTTATTTGTAGTGTTTCAAGACAATTCTTATTGTCAGAATAACCCTTCCTGTACTGCCTGTACTGCCCTGATCCTCCTGTGCTGAATTAACTCCCCTTTCTTCGAAGGGAGGACATGGTTGCATGGAAGGAAGGGCCATGCTTCATTGGCTCCCTAGAACGAGTATTATGTGTGTGCTTGCGTCAGCCACCAAATATGCACAGAATTGTCTTTAGTTAGTTGAAAACGTTGAACTATTCGACCATTAGTGAAATACATGTAAGGTCAGAAGGTACATAGAATACGTGATACAGACAGTGTAACGCACAGGATAAAAACTGCTGCTGTATGATGTCTTGAGTAACATAATAAGTTCAATAATGAGAAGCCGGCTAAGCTTATAAGTGTAAGCTGGTTTTGGTTGTGTTTTGTTTCACCGCTTATTTCTCTGTTTGTTTTTGTGTTAGTTTCTAGAGACCCGCAACTTATAATATCGTTCACAATTGTGTGGATCAGTTGTTAGATTAGGTTTAAACACCGACTTTGAGATATACTTTGTATATAGATTTTTGATTCATACCCAGTGTATTCAGTTGTGTTACTCTGTTCACATTTTTGATGAAGCTTCTAGTTACATTGTGATATATTCAGGGTTATTACGTGCAACAATGCTTCTTGATCAGCAAATGCTGGCAAAAATGTCAGAGTATCATATAAGACAAAACTGTCTTGTAACATGGAAATCCCTTGTTTTTTTCTTTTCTATTTCTATTTTTAGTCCTGATTACGATCATTTTTACAAAGATGTAATACAAGTTTTTTTTTTTTTTTTTTTAAAGGTACAATAATATGTCATTCAATTTTACTTTAACCTTTGTTTTGGCCATGACATCCCAATGATGAAACAAGAGCTGGAGTTACACCTCCCGCAGAAGCATTAAACTCTGTATGTGAAGCATTTCTTATTGAAACACTGCACATACAGACTCCTGACACCATGAACACAATTTAAATAAGTGAAGTTGTCATTGTGCTTGGAGTAAGCCTTTCATGGAGCAAAGGAAGATTTTAGGCAAGCTAAGAGCCATGGCTCGTCTAGGCCATCTAAATCCTACTGGTTTCTAGTTGTAAAGTTCGTATGTATTTACATTACTATCACCATAACCCACCCCCACCCACCCACCCCTCATCCCCCAGAAAAAAAACAAAAACAATTTTATTTCCCTAACTCTTGATATTTGGTATTAAAAGCAATTACTGGGCTCTAAAGGAACATTGTTTGTCCGCAGACAGAGTCATCTAGATCACTCTCATTGGACATAACCCAAAAACAAAAACAAAATATGAAAAGATAATCTCCAAATATGGAAAACAACCAACAGTGCAACTTAAACTAAATAAAATAAAAATCTACCTTTATTTGTTAATTATCCAACACAGGCATCGAAAAATATCAGTATCATTTTGGGGACCCTGATGAAGGTGCCACAGTGTACTGAAACACGTATTAGACTGTCCATTTTGTTTTTCATTATGGACATATAGTTACTTTAAGAGGCTAGGCCTAGCATGCACTAGTATAGTACAACTGAAGTGTCCATTTTTTTATTATTGGGGTAAAACATTGGAGTTTAGGAGTGCAATTCCTGTTAATAATCAGGAAAGAATGTAATTGAAACTTCCACCTTGAGATTATGCTGGCTAAATATTAGTGGTGATAACAGTTATACCCAAAGAGATCATTTCAAAACCAGCAAAAACTAGCCATAAGCCAAGGTTTCCAAGAAGAACATTGCCCGGTGCATAACACTGCCTCTGCTAGCCTGCCTTCTGCTGCTGCCATCCCTTCCCCAGGAAAACATGCTCCCAGCCAGCCACCCAGTTGTAAAGAAAAGTGATTCATCAGACCATGCAACCTTCATTCATAGCTCTACGGTCCAGTTCTGATGCTCAGGTCTCCATTGATGGCACTTTCGGTCAGTGGACAGGGGTCATCACAGGCATTCTAGATGGTCTGCAAACTGCAATGTACTGTGTTTTCTTTCACCTTTTATCAGTGCCAGCATTACAGGTTTTTATTTAGCAGTTTGGGCTATAGTAGCTTCTCTGTGTGAACAGATCAGAGGGGCTAGCTTTAGCCTCCCAAGTGCATCAATGAGCCTGGGCACCCATAACCCTGATTCTGGTTTATCAGCTGTCCTTTGATATTTTGGTAGGTACTAACCACTGCATACCGAGAACACCCCACAAGACTTACCGTCTTGTAAATGGTGTGATTCAGTCGTCTAAACATCACTGTTTGGCCTTTCTCAAAGCCACTCAGTTTTTTTTTGCTTGCCCATTTTTCCTGCTTCCGACATATGAAATTCAAGAACTGACTATTCAATATACTGACTGATATATCCCACCGCTTGGCAGGTGCCATTGTAACGATATATTCAATATTATTCACTTTGTCAGTAGTTTAAATGTTGTGGCTGATCAGTGAATGTAAAGCCTTCTGATCACACTTCCACAAATACAGGCTAATTAGTCTTCCTATTTATGATAACATTGTGATGGCAATCAGGTTATCGAAGCTAAGCCTGAAAATTAATGTTGTAGCAAAAATAGCCACTGACTGAATGACAGCGTAACATACAAAACCATTTTGTGATATTAATGTCTATGACAAAAGATGAAACTTCCAAGTCACAGTGATGAATTAATAAAGGAATCAATGAAACTGCCATACATGTAATTAGTGGCTGCCATTAACTTATAGAGTAGTTTCATTCATTCATGCAGCTGCCTAAAAGCTCTTTCAAGCAAGATCCTCTAGAACTACATAGAAGTTGTAAAGTTTAAGATCTGAAGCTCCAAAAGCCTAATATTTTTTGGTGCAACTCATATGATGCACAGGCAAGCAAAGAAGTAGGTACATTATCTATCATGGCCAAGGATTCCCATGGTGTGGCACGACTATTCAAACTCCATCTGAGGAATTCAACAAACTACAGCCTCAATTTAATATTTTTGGATACACTTTTCAAATGATTTTTTCCAAATAAAACTAAAATAGCCAAACATATATACAGTATATAAAAATGTACATATAATAAAAAATTTTAATATTTTTTTATAATCTTAAATCATTTTTAATATTTATCCAAAAAATATTATTCAATAATTTGAAAATCATATTAAATGGAGGCCTATGTGTGTTCGGGTGCAGGGGCAGATGTAAATGAATGAATGAGATTTTAATTGGTCCAACTGTGTTCCTGTGAATAGATGTCTACAGGACAAATCCCCCATCCCTGGCTGACATTACACTGTAGCCATTCACTGCATGCTCTCACCTGATTTCTAGCTCATCTAAGGTCTCCAGCAGGTGGGTAGAACGTGCTGCCATAGACAGAGATCGACAGAACTTGCCACTGTTCAGCCCCTCCATGGCTCTGGCTTGGATCTTGGCTTGGGCCATGGCTCGCTGGGATGCTCAGGGTTAAATCACAGCTCTCCTCAGTCCAACCTTCTTCCTTGAAGCAGAGTCTCTAATTCACTGACCAGCCAGAAACAAACTCTCTGCAGATCTTTCTAGACTTCTCGTCCTCCTGACTCTGAGACTTGGGATCTGACTAAATGAAACATTTCCAAACAAGGGCTGTTGGGGAGGATCCCTTCTTTGCAATGTCATATCCCTATCTCCCCCTCCTCCCCTGTCTGCTCTGCCAAGCCTAGCTATTCACTACTTGCTGTAACACAGCTGAACTCTACATGTTACTTTTAAACGTTTCAAAATATCTTGCATTTCCCTTGTGGTGCCCAGGGAAACCTGTAAAATCACTCCCCCACTGCTATTTTAAACGTGCAGGGCCGGAGTAGCATCTTCTGTGTGTCCATTATACATCTGTGTCAGACTACATCTAAAATTACAGCAACAATAATTAGCTACCAAATAACTATTATTAGCAATTTCAACCTTTAAAAAAAAAAAAATATTAAATGGGTTTCTTTTATTATATTATAGTGTTTTCTTTTTAGTAAGAAGATGGCTTACCAAAGGCCATGCAGATATTATGTGTATATGTGTAATTTGATAAAAAAAAAATGTATTTCTTTTGGCTTTGTTACATTATTATCACTACTACTTTTATGAATAAAGAGCCAGCATATATTATTTCACTTTTACCTACTTCATTCCCTCCATCAATTGTGTTTTGTCTGCATTTAAATGTATTGTCAGCAATTTTATTATGACACAGATTAAGGGAGGGGTTGATTTACAAAATAAATAAATAAATAAATAAATATTTGTTAGCACAGCTGGTTTATTTACTGTCATTATGTTAAGCTTTGGTTCAGTGATATTCTTTTTCGAAGACCCATTAATCGGTTTGTCTGATGAGTTGCATCACTGTCCTTGTGCTTGATTGCAGGGAAATCTCTTTCTAAAGCCTCTTAATGGAAATTTATATATTCATGTCCGGCCTTCACTGTGGTTCTTGTGTATCAATCAGAAAGTGATATGGCACCGTGTTTTATTTTTCGGAAAGCACATATAATTATACATGTGAGAGAGGAAAATGCCAGCTTATTGCAGCTTTTAACCTCTTCCCGGCAAGGAATTACAGTCAGGTCCATAAATATTGGGACATCGACATAATTCTAATCGTTTTGGCTCTATACACCACCACAATGGATTTGAAATGAAATGAACAAGATGTGCTTTAACTGCAGACTTTCAGCTTTAATTTGAGGGTATTTAAATCCAAATCAGGTGAACGGTGTAGGAATTACAACAGTTTGTATATGTGCCTCCCACTTTTCAAGGGACCAAAAGTAATCGGACAATTGGCTGCTCAGCTGTTCCATGTCCAGGTGTGTGTTATTCCCTCATTATCCCATTTTCAAGGAGCAGATAAAAGGTCCAGAGTTCATTTCAAGTGTGCTATTTGCATTTGGAATCTGTTGCTGTCAACTCTCAATATGAGATCCAAAGAGCTGTCAATATCAGTGAAGCAAGCCATCATTAGGCTGAAAAAAACAAAACAAACCCATCAGAGAGATAGCAAAAACATTAGGTGTGGCCAAATCAACTGTTTGGAACATCCTTAAAAAGAAAGAGCGCACCGGTGAGCTCAGCAACACCAATAGACCCGGAAGACCATGGAAAACAACTGCGGTGGATGACCGAAGAATTCTTTCCCTGGTGAAGAAAACACCCTTCACAACAGATCAAGAACACTCTCCAGGAGGTAGGTGTATGTGTGTCAAAGTCAACAATCAAGAAAAGACTTCACCAGGGTTCACCACAAGATGTAAACCATTGGTGAGCCTCAAAAACAGGAAGGCCAGATTAGAGTTTGCCAAACAACATCTAAAAAAGCCTTCACAGTTCCTGTGGACAGATGAGACCAAGATCAACTTGTACCAGAGTGATGGGAAGAGAAGAGTATGGAGAAGGAAAGGAACTGCTCATGATCCAAAGCATACCACCGCATCAGTGAAGCATGGTGGTGGTAGTGTCATGGCGTGGGCATGTATGGCTGCCAATGGAACTGGTTCTCTTGTATTTATTGATGATGTGACTGCTGACAAAAGCAGCAGGATGAATTCTGAAGTGTTTCGGGCAATATTATCTGCTCATATTCAGCCAAATGCTTTAGAACTCATTGGACGGCGCTTCACAGTGCAGATGGACAATGACCCGAAGCATACTGCAAAAGCAACCAAAGAGTTTTTTAAGGGAAAGATGTGGAATGTTATGCAATGGCCAAGTCAATCACCTGACCTGAATCCGATTGAGCATGCATTTCACTTGATGAAGACAAAACTGAAGGGAAAATGCCCCAAGAACAAGCAGGAACTGAAGACAGTTGCAGTAGAGGCCTGGCAGAGCATCACCAGGGATGAAACCCAGTGTCTGGTGATGTCTATGCGTTCCAGACTTCAGGCTGTAATTGACTGCAAAGGATTTGCAACCATGTATTAAAAAGTGAAAGTTTGATTTAGGACTGTTAATCTGTCCTATTAATTTTGGTCCCTTAAAAAGTGGGAGGCACATATACAAACTGTTGTAATTCCTACACCGTTCACCTGATTTGGATGTACATACCTTCAAATTAATGCTGAAAGTCTGCAGTTAAAACACATCTTGTTTGTTTCATTTCAAACCCATTGTGTTGGTGTATAGAGCCAAAAGATTAGAATTGTGTTGATGTCCCAATATTTATGGACCTGACTGTATTTGTACCTCAAAGGGATAATCCAAGCATCATTCCCACTACTGCGTACTGTAGTTTTCATGGTACCAGTAGCTCCCTGGTGATACCTCAGAGTAAGCTGTCAAACTAACAAATTGTGGAATACAAAAGTAAATATATGGCGCTTATTTAAATGAAATATGTAAAAATAGAACATTTTAAGAGGGAGCGGAGTTTGTCAGCACACCAGAGCAGACGCTATTTCACACAGCCCTGGGTTATAGGTGCTTAATAAGAAAGATAACAGCCCCATCGAGACATTACTGACATCACGATTGGTGGATTGGGATTCAGGGCACCCTGCTACACACGCTGATGCCTTTTTTCCTTACCCCGACGGAGAAATACTGCAACCGAATTCCCAAGGCCTACCGTGTGGGCGGATGGACCTGCGAGCCAGACTGGGGATATCAGGTGTGGTGTGCCACAGAGAAAATAGACCAGCACCCAGACTCAGAGGCGGCTCTAGACTTTATGAGGCCTTAGGCAAAACTCAAACGTAAGGCCCCACTAACAAAAAAGTGTCACATATACACATTGAGGCACTGTCTACCTGTGTATGTGCCTGAGAGTGTGTCTGACAGAGAGTATCCTTGTGTGTGTGTGTGAATGTATGTCTCTGTGAGCATGTTTGCGTTTTTCTCTGAGACCGTATGTGTATGGGGTAGCTGCTTGAAGTGTGTTGTGTGTATGGGGGGGGGGGGGGTGATGGTGAGAGGGGGGTGATGGTGAGAGGGAGAAGGGGGGTAATGTGAGAGTGAGGGGGGTGATGTGAGAGTGAGGGGGGTGATGTGAGAGGGGGTGATGTGAGAAGGAGGGGGGGTGAAGTGAGAAGGAGGGGGGTGAAGTGAGAAGGAGGGGGGTGAAGTGAGAAGGAGGGGGGTGATGTGAGAAGGAGGGGGGTGATGTGAGAGTGAGGGGGGTGATGTGAGAAGGAGGGGGGTGATGTGAGAAGGAGGGGGTTGATGTTGAGGGTGAGGGGGGGTTGATGGTGAGGGGGGTGATGCTGAGGGTGGTGGGGGGTGATGCTGAGGGTGGTGATGCTGAGGGTGGTCAGGGGGGTGATGCTGAGGGTGGTGAGGCTGAGGGTGGTGGGGGTGTTGAGGCTGAGGGTGGTAGGGAGGCTGAGGGTGGTAGGGAGGCTGAGGGTGGTGGGGGTGGTGAGGCTGATCGTGAGGCTGAGGGTGGTGGGGTGGTGAGGCTGAGGGTCCAGTGGGCTCCCTGGTGGTCCGGTGGCCATTGCTTCTGGTCTGCAGCTCAGCAGAGCTGCAGACCATGTAGTCTCGCGAGACCATCAGAGCGTTGCCGTGGTAACCCGCGGCAACGCTCTGATTGGCCGGTTTTCGCTAGACACATGGTCTGCAGCTCTGCTCACTGTGGAGCTGCAGACCGGTGTCTGTGGTGGCTGGCCGGGCAGCCAGGAGGGGCCTCGCACCTCAGTGACCGATGTGATATGATGTACTATACATGCCTCATCAGCACGTATTGTTTAACAATTACCCAAGTGGATAATCCCAACTACATACAGACATGTTCTTAGTTATGCTTGTACTGTACATACTATACTTGTTAAGTAGTAACATGTTTTATGAATTTGACAGCTCGATATAATTGCCTAGCCAGCTACCTAAAAAGCTATAGGCCATAATCATCGCACTTATGACAAATCACGGCTTGAACTATCTTGCTATTAGTTTCCCCTTTTACGTTGCATTACTGAAATAAATGAACTTTTGCACAATTTTCTAATTTTTCGAGTATCACCTGTATATATTATTGAGGCATAATTTATTTTTTTCTTATCTGTTTTTATTGAGAGTTTTACATCAGAAAGAAGTAACAAAGAGAAGAATCGTGTGAGACACGCAGGTCTCTGTCATGGAGTGAACATGTGTACGTTGTCTACATTGTGCTTATTATCGTAAGCTTAGGAGATGACATGAAGTATGGTGTTCCAGGCTGTCAAACTTAGCCTTGTGGCTTGTGCCCCTATTAGTTTCCTTCCCCCTTTTCCTTCCCCGTTCAGCGGGGCGCCACTTTCCATGTCACAGGCTGCTTGTACCCGGTATGAACTTGCGACTCGTACTTAGGTCTCGGAGCCTGTGTCGCGTGAAAGTTTCGTGTTACTACCCCCAGTAGTGTGTTATCAAACAGTGTTGCGTTAGGAGTTCAATTCCAAATGGTCTGGTGAGGGTATTATTAGTGTCTCTGGAGGCATAATTTTTGTGTCAGAATTTCCACTATTTGCATCAGAATTTTTTTTTTTTTTTTTTAAATAGGACATTTTATTAGACGGAGCACCAACCTTATGTAGTGCAAAACCCAATAAAACACCCTCTATCAATACATGTAAAATGAAGGTGTGCTATGCCTTTAAATACACTATAAATATGTAATATAGTGAGTAAAACGAATATATAATTTGATTACTACATTTATTGCAATAGCAAAAAAAAAAATGTTGAAAGTAAAAAAAAGACATTTGCACTTTGTGAATTCTTTTTTGCTTTTAAGATAAATGCATTAATTGATTTATATATTAGTTTTACTCATAGTGTTTTATACGTATAGTGTATTTAAAGGCAAGGCACACCTTAATGTTACATGTATAAAGCTGTTAAAATGTTGTCAAATGGTTTGTCAATGACCTGGCGCTCGGGCTCCCCTTGTCCTTCCAGTATACAAAGCTATGCTAAAGCTGAAGTTTGTAGACCAAAAAATACCAACTTTGGACATTTATTTATTATCTGACAGCATTAGCCAATAAATAATAATGTCCAGAGTTGGTATGCTAATACAGAAGTGCGAACATCTGCTTTTGCATATCACAATCTTTGAGTTGCCATATTTGTCCAGTATTGCAGAGAAAAAAATTCAAAGAAAAAAAAATACGAAAAGGGCTTTCGGCTGTTTAGTTCAAAGCTCCCTAATTTGCTGTTCTTGCATGGAATTGCCATATTTAAAGCTTGCTGAAGTGTTTTATGGCGAGGAGTTTGTTGGTTGCCTATTTCAATGGCACTTTAGAAAAGAAGTCTATGAAAAATCTGCTCTTTTATAATAAATTAATGAAACACTCCCTCGCTTTTAAGCACCAGCCTCCACATTACATACATCCTTCTCAGACCTCAGTTCAGAGTACAGGCGCATGAACCAACATGCGCACACTAATGATGTGCGTGCACAATCAGCTGTGTGCATGGAGGGAGTGCTTCAAAGGCTTCTCAATGAGAAGATTCTGAAAGGCTACTTCCCAGTGGAAAAAAGGGGAGGGCTTGCAAAGGCTGCAGTTCATAAGATCTGTAACTTTAGCAAGCTCTTTTAAGATATATCACCAATCAATAAACGGCATGCATGTATTAATTGGTGATATATCTACTAAACAGTAATTTCTATATTTTGGGTACTGTACTGTCCCTTTAAGGATACCATATTAGAGATCTATCTAGTAAACATATGAAAGAGCAAAAGTATACTTAATTTTGCTCTTTCAGCAGTTCAGCAGATAGCTCCCAAAATTAGTACTGTGGAGCTTTGTGACTGCCATCTTCATTCATTTCACTTAGGGATTGATGGCTATCCGTATTTTGAAAATAAACAACATTTTCGGATGAATTTCAGTTAGTCCAAATCAATATCCAAATTTTGGACAAAAGAAAATTAGAAAATTAACAAATTAAAACAAAACAAATTCTTTCCTCGTGCAATTTTCTGGTAATGACCATTTCATAGACCAAGTAATTAAAATAATAACATATTCAGAGTTTGACTACCATTCAAATGCAAAATGAAAGTCATTTTTTAAAATGAGCATCTATTTCCCCTGGTTCACTATGACCCATATATGTTCATGTCTACAAACCATAATGAGCCAATCTTTTGGCTAATCATTAAGCTTAGCCTCCCTGTTAGATTTGGCAACTCCTCAACTTGTTTGTCACTACTGGAATTATGTGCAATTGTTCTTCTCTATTTCCTTTGACAATTATATTTATAACTATACAGCATTATAGTCCTGTAAACATACATCATTTTCATTTAACTGCATACATGCCTCTGTAAAAAGATTTTACAACCCACACATCCTGTTTTAATTGACAGAGACTCTGTTGGATGAAATTTACTCCTCAGCATCAGAGGACAGTGAGGTCTACCTCGCTCCAACAAGTGCTACTGCACAATGGCTAGCAAGTCCCTCCATAAAGACAGGAGATATATCAGCCACAAAACAAGACATCCAGACAGAACCAATAGAAGATTAAACAAATCTTTATTGCTAAGAGGACATCAATTGCCTGACATAGTAAAGAAAAAAATGGAATTGGGGGCACACCCGGAAAATATTTTTCTAAGGAATTGTGCTGCCGTAGTGAACAAAATACACTGCCTGGACAAAAAATAAGTTGCCACCTGGATATAACTAAGCAAATAGATAAGAGCCTCCTTTTGAATAGTAACTGCATGAGCGATTATCTTTCAGCTGGCAACAAGTTATTTAACCCCAACTGATGCAATGAGTAGCTTCTCATTTCTTAAACAACCATGTGTAAAGACACATCCAGTGGTCGTGGACAGGGCTGCCATCAGAAATTTTAGGGCCCCTGACACAGCTCAAGATCTGGGCCCCCGGGGCCAGCCCCGAGTCCGCCCACAAGGATGAAGTGTGTGTGTGTGTGTGTGTGTGTATAGTGGATGCGGTATGTATGTCATGGATGCAGTATGTATAGTGGATGTAGAATGTGTATAGTGGAGGCGGTATGTGTGTCATGGATGCAGTGTGTATAGTGGATGCAGTATGTGTGTCATGGATGCAGTGTGTATAGTGGATGCAGATTGTACGTTTTGTGTAATGTATGTAATGTTTGTATGCATGCATTAGATGCAGAGTGTGTGTGTAGTGAATGTAGGTGTGTGTATAGTGCATGCAGAGTGTGTGTTTTTGTAGTGGATGTAGTGTGTATAGTGAATGTAGTGTGTTTGTAGTGAGTGAAACGTGTGTATAGTGAATGTAGTGTGTGTGTGTGTGTGTGTAGTGCAAAGTGTGTTTAGTGAATGTAGTGTGTGTGTAGTACAAAGTGTGTTTAGTGAATGTAGTGCGTGTGTAGTGCAGAGTGTGTTTAGTGAATGTAGTGTTTGTAGTGAGTGCAGAGAGTGTATAGTGAATGTAGTGCAGAGTGTGTTTAGTGAATGTAGTGTGTGTGTGTAGTGCAAAATGTGTATAGTGAATGTAGTGTGTGTGTGTGTAGAGCACAATGTGTATAGTGAATGTAGTGTGTAGTGAGTGTAGTGCGAAAATCGCTCTCTCTATATATATGTGCTTCTCTATGACAAGCGTTCAGCGTCGACATGCAGAGCATGGAGATGTTGAATGTCAGTGCTGCACTGACACAGGAAGCGCCTAGGTGTTCCTAGGCAGCAATGTAAACACTGCATTTTCTCTGAAAAGGCAGTCTTTGCAGCAAAAACCCTGCAGTGGTAGACTATACTCACCAGAACAACTACATTAAGCTGTATAATATAAATTAAGCTGTAGTTGTTCTGGTAACTATATAGTGTCCCTTTATGTTTGTGTGTGCAAAGGGGAAGGGACTGCAGAGGGTGCCGAAAGGAAGGGGCTGTAAAGGGTGTGAGTGGAAGGGGCTGCAGGAGGGTACAGGAGGGTACAGAGGGGAATAGAGGCTGTAGTGGGTGCAGAGGAGGGACAGGATGTAGTGGGTGCAAAGGGTAATAGGAGCTGCAGTGGGAGCAGTTGGGTAGGGGATTCAGTGGGAGCAGGGAGGTAGGGGCTGCAGGAGGTAGGGGCTGCAGTGGGAGCAGGGGTAGGTGCTACAGATGGAGCAGGGAGGTAGGGGCTGAATTAGGTAGGGGTTGCAGAGGGAGCAGGGAGGTAGAAGCTGTAGGGGGTATGGGCTAGGACAGGGGTAGGCAACCTTCGGCTCTACAGATGTTTTGGACTACATCTCCCATAATGCTTTTACAGCCATATTGCTGGCAAAGCATCAAGGGAGATGTAGTCCATAACATCTGTAGAGCCGAAGGTTGCCTACCCCTGGGCTAGGGGCTGCAGAGGGAGCAGGGGGTAGGGGCTGCAGAGGGAGCAGGGGGTAGGGGCTGCAGAGGGGGTAGGGGCTGCAGAGGGAGCAGGGGCTGCAGAGGGAGCAGGGGCTGTAGGGGGTATGGGCTGCAGTGGTCGCAGGGGTAGGGGCTGCAGAGGGAGCAGGGGCTGCAGAGGGAGCAGAGAGGTAGGGGCTGTAGGGGTTATCTGCTGCAGTGGTCACAAGGGTTAGGAGCTGCAGAGGGAGGTGGGAGGTAGGGGCTGTAGGGGGTATGGGCTGCAGTGGGTAGGAGCTGCAAGGGGTATGGACTGCAGTGGGATCAGGGGCGTAGGGGATGCAGTGGGAGCAGGGGGGTGGGGATGCAGTGGGAGCAGGGGGGTGGGGGCTGCAGAGGGAGCAGGGGGGTTTGGGCTGCAGAGGGAGGAGGGGATACAGTGGGAGCGGGGGGTAGGGGCTGCAGAGGGAGCAGAGGGGTAGGGGCTGCAGAGGGAGCAGGGGATGCAGTGGGGGCAGGGGGGTAGGGGATGCAGTGGGGGTAGGGGCTGCAGAGGGGCTAGAGGCTGCAAAGGGAGCAGGGGGTAGGGACTGCAGAGGGAGCAGGGGATGCAGTGGGGTAGGGGCTGCAGTGGGAGCAGGGGGGTAGGGGCTGCAGAGGGAGCAGGGGATGCAGTGGGAGCAGGGGGGGTAGGGGATGCAGGGGGGGTAAGGATGCAGTGGGAGCAGGGGGGTAAGGATGCAGTGGGAGCAGGGGGGGTAGGGGATGCAGTGGGAGCAGGGGGTTAGGGGCTGCAGAGGGAGCATGGGGGTAGGGGCTGCAGAGAGAGCAGGGGATGCAGTGGGAGCAGGGGGGTAGGTGATGCAGTGGGAGTAGGGGGTAAGGATGCAGTGGGAGCAGGGGGTAGGTGATGCAGTGGGAGTAGGGGGTAAGGATGCAGTTGGAGTAGGGGGGGTAGGGGATGCAGTGGGAGCAGGGGGCTAGGGGATGCAGTGGGAGCAGGGGGTAGGAGATGTAGTGGGAGCAGGGGGGTAGGGAGATGCAGTGGGAGCAGGGGGGTAGGGGGATGCAGTGGGAGCAGGGGGGTAGGGGATGCAGTGGGAGCAGGGGGTAGGGGATGCAGTGGGAGCAGGGGGGTAGGGGATGCAGTGGGAGCAGGGGGGTAGGGGATGCAGTGGAAGCAGGGGGGTAGGGGATGCAGTGGGAGCAGGGGGGTAGGGGATGCAGTGGGAGCAAGGGGGTAGGGGATGCAGTGGGAGCAAGGGGGGTAGGGGATGCAGTGGGAGCAAGGGGGGTAGGGGATGCAGTGGGAGCAAGGGGGGGTAGGGGATGCAGTGGGAGCAAGGGGGGGTAGGGGATGCAGTGGGAGCAAGGGGGGGTAGGGGATGCAGTGGGAGCAAGGGGGGGTAGGGGGTGCAGTGGAAGCAAGGGGGGAGTAGGGGTGCAGTGGGAGCAGGGGGGTAGGGGATGCAGTGGCAGCAAGGGGGGGTAGTGGCTCCCAAAACCCTCCCAAACCTTACCTCTCTGGTGGTCCTCTTGTAAGTCTGCTCAGGGCAGCTCCGCATAGCTCACTGTGACTGGTGATGTCACTTCCTGCAAAACAAGCCTCACGGAGCTGCCCTGAGCAGTTACAGGCAGCTCAGTGAGGCTGTGTTTGGAGACAGGCACACTGTGGGGCAGCCTAGTGGGGTCTTTGGGAGGCCCCTTAGCTGCCCCTCAGTATGCCCTGCACGGAGGGAGAACATTTTTAGCAGCAGGGGCCCGCGGACGGCTGTGCGGGCCCCTTGCTGAGTGCAGGCTGGCTGGGGAGATTGTTTAACTCCCCAGCTCAGCCATTACTTACTGTAGCAGTATGTGGGGCTCGGGGCCCCCCAGGACCGCCGGGCCCATGACAACTGTTATGGTTGTCATGCCCTGATGGCGGCCCTGGTCGTGGAAAAGATGTTTGTCTGTTTGTAAGGAGATTGCAAAAACTACTAAAATTAAGTAAAGAACTGTCCAACGCATTCATAAAAACTGTAAGGATAGTGGGGAACCATCGTCTTCAAGGAAGAAATGTGGTCGGAAAAAAATACTGATTGATCGTGATCAGCGATCATGTAAACGTTTGGTGAAATCAAATTGTAGAAAACCAACAGTAGAAATTAGGGCGATGTTTAATAGTGAAAGTAAGAGCATTTCCACATGCACAATGCAAAGGGAACTCAAGGGATTGGGACTGAACAGCTGTGTAGCCTTAAGAAAACCACTAATCAGTGAGGCTAATTGGAAAAAAAGGCTTCAATTTGCTAGAGAGCATAAAGATTGGACTCTGGAGCAATGGAAGAAGGTCATGTGGTCTAATGAGTCCAGATTTACCATGTTCCAGAGTGATGGGTGCATCAGGGTAAGAAGAGAGGCAGATTAAGTGATGCACCCATCATGCCTACTGCCTACTGTACAAGCCTGAGGGAGCAGTGGCATGATCTGGGGTTGCTGCAGTTGGTCAGGTCAGCTGACTACCTAAATATATACTGAATGACCAGGTTATTCCATCAATGGATTTTTACTTCCCTGATGGCACGGGCATATTCCAAGATGACAATATCAGGATTCATCGGGCTCAAATTGTGAAAGAGTGATTCAGGGAGCACAAGACATAATTTTCACACATGGATTGGCCACTGGCCACCACAGACCTTAACCCCATTGAGACCTTAACACCATGGTGCTAGAGAAGGCTTTACGCAGTGGTCCGACGCTCCCATCATCAATACCAGATCTTGGTGAAAAACTAATGTAACACTGGACGGAAATAAATCTTGTGACATTGCAGAAGCTTATCGAAACAATGCCACAGTGAACGCGTGCCGTAATCAAAACTAAAGGCGGTCCAACAAAATATTAGAGTGTGTAACCTTTTTTTTGGGTGGCAACTTTGTTTTGGGCCAGGCAGTGTATATATACATAATACAGATTAAGGAACAGTGCAAAATTATAAATACAGTTTAAATTTTATAAGGCTACTTAAAATCACCTATCTCAACAAACAAATATGGGAATTCAGTTCCACCATATGGCCATTTTGTGTTAAGCCCACCACTACTTCACAGTACCCCAATATCATTGTATCCTACACTAATTCCAATGTGGGAGATAAATGAACCCCTTCAGGACGGGTGACGGATGAGGTCCGTCATCCTGGGGGTACCCTTAACGAAGGGTGACGGACCTCGTCCGTCACGCAGTAAAATTAACCACAGATCGCGGCGATCGCGGGGTTAATGGTGCTCCGGTCGGCCTCTATATTAGAGGCAGACCGGGAGCACCCGATCAGGCTGCCCCAGCACATGTGCTCACTCTGACAGCATGTCAGAGCGAGCACATGTGCTTAGTATAATCACCTTCCGCCTCCCTGCACTTCCGGGTTCACTGTGAAGTGCAGGGAGACGGATCAGTGCTGATCCTGCCCCCTGTTAAAAAAAAGTTTAATTTAAATCCCACCCCCCTTTACCCATTTTAATAAATAAACCCCTTCCCTGCCAATTGATCACTGACTACAGTGATCAATTGGCAGGGATTACATTTTAATGTCATCTGGTTTTATTTATTTTTTAACCCCCGAGGGTTAATTATTTTATTTTTTTACCCTCAGGGGTTAAATTTATTTTATTAATTAATTTAAGTATTTTAAAATTATATATTTAGCTAACTGGGGTGGGTGGAAGTTAGTGGGGAATTTGGGGATTTGGAGTTAGGCTAACTAGGGGTTAACGTTAAAAAAGTTTTAAAATAAGCTTTAAAAAGTTACAAATTACATTTTTTTTTTTAAAGATTCTTTATTTTTCATTTTTCAATTTTCATGAACAAAAGTTAATGAACGTTTTTTACAGAAAAAAGAGGTTGGTTAGTCAGGGGGTTACAATAGGATACAACATAGTTTCATTAGCACATATTTCTGGCATTGTGTTTTGGTATCTCTTACAATATTTTCTTTTGAGGACCTCGAATCAGGGGGGTTACAAGTGTGACCTTACAGATCGTGTTATCCTTGATCAGGTGATGTTACGGGGTTCCTGGGGTGGTTTCGATGTGTCCAGTAAGGTGCCGGTTCCGGGATGTGCCGGTTAATAGAGATAGTTGAGGTCGTAGGATCATTAAGCCAGGTGCTTTCGGTGGTGGTCGTCCTATTGTTGGGGGGAGGGGAACAGCTATCTTAGAGGGTGCGGCCTTCGAGTCGGTCAATGATTGTGGTTATGTCAGTAGGGCCAGGTAGTTAGGTTGGGTGTTACAGGGAGGGGAGTGTTGGGTAGGGGGGGTTGTTAAGGGGGTAGGGAGAGGAACTTTGGAGAGGAGGATAGGGAGCTGCTGCCCGTCTGGGTATACTCCTCGAGCCCAGGGTGGGTGGGGTTGGGTTAGGGGTGGGTTGGGGCGGTGTGCCTCTTCATTTTCGTGTTTAGCGTTGGTGGTGTTGGTCGTGTGGTCTGGTAGATCACCACGGGAGGGCATTATATCCGTCGAGCCATGGGTCCCAAACTTTGTGGAATGATTTAGGGGTGTCATGTATCTGTGCTGTTAGTCTGTCCATATCTACGCTATCCGTGATTTTCGTGTGTATTTGAGGGTGAGTGGGTATACGTGGTGTGGACCAGTTTTCGGCGATTGCTCGACGTGTGGCTAGGGCTACTCTCGCTATGAGCTTATTTTCACTGCGGGTGAAGCTGTCCAGGGGTTTAGAGAGCAAAAGGGCCCACGGGTCAAGGGGTACTGGCTTGTTAAGTAGTCTGGATAGGAGGGTCGTTATTGTTATCCATAAGGGCGCAAGTTTAGGGCATGTCCACCAGCAGTGGAGGAATGTGCCTGTTTCCCCACACATTTTCCAGCAGAGGTTGGTGGGGCTTTGTTTCATGGCCTTCAGGCAGTAGGGGGTGAGGTACCATCTGAAGAGCATTTTGTATGCCTGCTCCTAATGGGTGACGTAGATTGAAATAGATTTAATAGATGCCCAGATGTCAGCCCAGTCCGCGGGGTCCACGGGGGGTCCGAGATCTTTTTCCCACGCTGTGATGTATGGGAGGGCTATCTGAGTGTGATGTGTGGTTAGAGTCATGTAAATAGATGATATTTGGCTCTTCCTGGATGGTGACTGAAGGGTGTCTCTCTCAAACCCGGTCAGGGACGAGGTGGCTGCTATGCGAACCGTGTCGGTCGCTGCGAAGCTTCGGAGTTGGAGGTAGCGGAAGTAATCAAATGTGGTTAAGGTTTCAGAGTTGGGGAGTTCAGTGTATTGCAGGAGCTTGCCGTTAGGGTAGAGGTGTCCCAACCTAACTATGTCGCGATCTTCGAAATGGGCGTAGTGTTGTGGTGTGAGGCCAGGTTGGAACATTTTGTTGCGGAGGATTGGGGTGAGGGGCGAGAGGCCTGTGGACAAGTCAAATTTATCGCTGAGTCGGTCCCAGAGGTCTAGGGAGTGGGTGATTGCCGGGGAGGTGGGGGGTGGCAGTGGCCTGTATTGCCTTTGGAGCCACATGTATTGGGAGGGGTGGTCTCGGCCAAAGATGAGATGTTCCAGGTTTACCCATCGTTTGTGTGCGGGGGGAAGATGCCAGTGCTGGATTTGTGTCAGGTGGGCTGCATGTAGGTAGTGTGTGAGGTTGGGGAGGCCTAGACCTCCGGAGAGTTTGGGTACATATAGTGTGGCTCTGCGGATACGGGGTTTTTTCCCGTTCCAAATGAATCGGTCTATGGCAGTTTGTAGTCTTTTGAGGTCAGTTTTATTACAGGGGATGGGTAGTGCTTGGAAGGCGTAGAGGAATTTGGGTAGGAGGCTCATTTTAACGGAAGCTATTCTTCCTAGCCAAGATATGTTCATCGATTTCCAGCGTTCCAGGTTTAGGAATGCTTTCTGGAAGAGTGGGGGATAGTTGGCTTTGTATAGGGCGGTGGTGTCGCTAGTGATTTGGACTCCTAGGTAAGTGATCGCCGTCGGGCAGATACGGAAGGGGAGGTCTTGTTTTAGGGAGCGGATAACGGGTTCTGTGAGGTTGAGCGGCATGAGGTCCGATTTAGTAGCGTTGAGTTGGTATCCCGATATCTTTGAGTATTCTTGTAGGGTTATTATGAGGGCGGTCAGGGTCGGGATGGGGTTGGTCAGGGTAAGGAGGATATCATCTGCGTATGCTGCGATGGTGAACGTGTCGTCCCTGATTTTGAGCCCTTCGATGTGTGGGTTGTTACGTATGGTCTCTAGCAATGGTTCGAGGGATATAGCGAATAGTAGGGGGGACAGGGGGCAGCCTTGACGGGTTCCGTTCAGTATAGGGAAAGAGGGGGGGGGTAATATTGGGGATTAGTAGCTGCACGGTCGGAGTGTGGTACATTGCTTGGAGAAAGTGGGTGAGTTCTTGTGGGAAATTGAATTTGCGAAGGACTGCGAATAGGTAGGGCCAGAGAAGGCGGTCAAAGGCCTTCTCGGCATCTAGGGAGAGTATGGTGGTTGGGAGGCGTTTATGGTTGGCGTACCAAATTAGGTCTATGACCCGTCTGGTGTTGTCTTGCGCTTGTCTGAGGGGGATGAAGCCTACTTGGTCTGGATTGATGAGTCTCGGCAGGAGGGGATTCATTCTTGTTGTCATGACTTTGGTCAGGAGTTTTAGGTCTATGTTTAAGAGTGAAATGGGGCGGAAGTGACCTGGGTCTTCATGGGATTTCCCGGGTTTAGGTAGGAGGGTAATGTTGGCTTGTGTCATGTCGGGGGGTAGTGGGTTGCCTTTGAGCATTTCATTAAAGACTTTGCATAGTCGTGGGGTGAGTATGTCTCCGAATGTTTTGTAATAGATAGCTGTTAGGCCGTCTGGGCCGGGGCTTTTATTGGGCTTCAGGGATTTTATTGCTGCTTGTAGTTCCTCTGGGGATATGTCTGCCAAGATTAGTGTTCTGGCTGTATCAGTGAGGGAGGGGAGGGAGAGTTTCTTGAGGAAGTCATCTGTTAAGGATCGAATGAGGTCAGATTGGGGGTCTGGGGTGTGGTTGTAAAGGGACGTAAAGTATTGCTGGAAGGTTTTCCCAATTGTGTGTGGGTCGGTGCTCATTGTACCATCTGATGTGCGGATCTTAGAGACTCGTTTTGTGTCTGTTAGGTTTTTGAGGCGTTTTGCTAACATCGAGTCTGCCTTGTTGCCCTTCTCATAATACTTTTGTTTGGTCCATGTGAGTGCTTTGGCTGTGGTTGAGAGGGAGAGGCGTTTGAGTAGGGCCCTAGCTGTTATGAGCTGGTCAAGGTGATAGGGGGTCGGGTGGTGTTTGTGGAGGGTTTCTAGGCGGCCTATTTCAGAGATGGCGTCCAGTAGTTGTCTGTTGTGTTGTTTTTTACGTGCTGTGGCTATAGCTATCAGTTTGCCTCTGATTACTGGTTTGTGGGCCGCCCATAGGGTGATTGGGGAAGACACGGAAGGGTCGTTCAGGGTGAAATATTCCTTGATGTCTTCTGCTAGGGACATGGTTATGAGCTTATCTTGTAGGAGTTGTGAGTTAAGTTTCCATGTCCAGGGGCGTGTCATGTTGGGGATTGAGAGGGTAAGGGAGATGTCGGCGTGGTCCGACCAAGTTATGTGACCAATGGAAGTGTGCGTGATTCTCGATGTTATGTTTGGGGAGATGAGGAAGTAATCGATGCGGGAGTAAGTGTTATGAGGGTGGGAGTAGAACGTATAATCTAAAGTTGAGGGGTGTTGGGCTCTCCAGATGTCCAGGAGGTTATGTGTGTGTAGGAAGTGGGAGAAGGGAGCGTCGTTGTGTGACGGTCTTGGGTCGTTCTGAGTTCTGGTGGTGCGGTCAATGGACGGATGGTGTGTGGCGTTGCAGTCGCCACCTACAATGGTGAATGTGGCTTTGAGCGTAGTGAGATGTGCTGAGAATGTTTGCCAGAAGGTTGAGTCTGGGGTCGTAGGGGCGTATAAGGAGGTGATGGAATAGGTTGAGGAGCCTATTTTACCTGTGAGCGTGAGGTATCTACCCTGTTTATCTGGGAAGGCTTGGATGTCGATCAGGGGACAGGATGCTTTGAGTATGATAGCCACCCCTTTAGTTTTGGCTTCTGGAGAATTGGCGAGAAAGCTGCGGTTGTAGTGTTTGTTTTTGAGTGGGAAATGTTTGTGGGGGGTGAAGTGAGTCTCTTGAATTAGGAGAATGTCTGCTTTCTGGCTGTGGGCCCATCGTAACAGGGCATGGCGTTTTTTGGGGTTGTTGAGGCCCTTTGCGTTAATGGAGATACAATGTAAGTTGAGTGGCATGGTCAGGGGTGGCATGGTCAGGTATTGTAGTGTATGAGGAGGGTGTGGGGCAAGTCAAGGGGGAGGAAGGAATCGGGGCCCGAGTGGTCCCAGGAGGGCAGCAGGAGGATTGAGAGGACGGGTAAGGCGTATGGGGAGGGGGTAAACGTGCTGGACTTACGTCAATTGCCAGCAAAGGTGGACTGTGGTACCGGGGGTCTCTCTGGTTGGTGTGGTCGGAGACCAGCGGTACGGAACAGATTATGTGGGGGGAGTAATGGTCATCCGTCTGGGAGTGGGCGGCAAACAGTTAATAGGTTCGTGCGGGCATTCTTGTCTTAATAAGGAACCGGGGAGAATGAAACCTGGGAGGTAATTTTCATAACTATGTACAATGGAGTTTGTGTTTTGTCGCGTCTCGGTGCGGCAGTAGGTCGTATGGGGTGGTTGGTGGTCGGGTATTGTTTGTCCCATAAATGTTAGGAAAAAATATGTACTTTTTTTTTTTTTTGGGGGGGGGGGGGGGGACACAGGAACGAATTGCGGGATACAGTAGGTGTCTTCCAGAATGAGCACATTTAACAGTTCTTATAAGTTGTAACATACATCATAGGAAGCTGTATGGCATGACTATATGTTAAAGAACAATTTGAGTTGCCATCATACATTTACGCCTGACCGGCCTTGATTTAAACTGCTTTTAGACCTTTAATGGGTGGGATGTTAGAGTACCAGACCACCCCATTTGCAGGTGGCTGGGAAAGATCCTCCTACAAGAATCTCTGCCATCAACATCCCAATGGCTTGTCAGGCATTTTATCTTGTCTTAAGCTACCAATAGATTTTTAAACAATAATTTTAGTTTTGAGATTGCCTAGAACACATTAACACTGACCTGGCTAAACGTTCTTTAGGTGTGGGTGGTCTGGTCCGGTAAAAGGGTCGTGTTGCTTTAGTCCCAGTCTCTTTGGGATTTTGATGGGCTATTGCGTTTCCTGAGAGTGTCTGGGGTCTCTGCAGCTATCGAGGTACGCCATTTCGGAGTGGCTCAAGGCCGTCGCGGCCCGCCGCTCCCCCCCTCCCGTAGGAGGGGGGGAGGGGACGGCCGCCAGGGCCCAGGCCGTCTGCAATCTATTGTCTGCCCAGTCCCGCCCTCCGGTCAGGTCATGTGCTTTGTGACTCCGAGGAGCCGTCACCATTTCCGTCGCAGGGCCGTCGCGGCCCACCGCCCCCCCACCCCATGGGAGGGGGGGGGGGAGGCCGCCAGAGCCCCACCATGTTCCGTCAAGCCCGCCCCCCCTCAGCCGCCCCAGCGCCAGAGGTCAAGTCGTGTTTAGCCTACGTGGTGCATATATCATCCCGGTCAGAGGCCGTCGCGGTCCGCCGTCCCCCCCCCCACGGGAGGGGGGGGAGGGAGGACCACCAGGGCCCCAGATCCTTCCATTCTTTTCCCCCATCCCCACCCCAAACAGTAGAAAGAAAGGCAAAAATTGTCCCCAGTGTGATCTTACCTTAGTCCCAAAGTACTTAGAGCTCTCACAGTTCGATCTCTGTCAGCTGAATCTTGGGGCGTGAGCTGGGGTGCTCCACAGCTGAGTGGGGTCTTCTTCGTCTGCGGTTGTGGATGTTGTACTGCGTCTTGTGGCTCTTGGGGTGGCGTCGTTGGAGTCTTCTAGGGTTTCGGGCCGAGGCCGGCAAGGTCGGTGTGGCTCAGTGCCGACGGCGTGGGCAGCTGCGGTGGGCGGTCGCGCTCGCTGGGAGAGGGCCCCGAAGATGTTGAGTGTCCCGGAGGCTGGAGGGCAGGTGCAAGTATTGGGTGTACTTTGGCAGGTTCTGGGGTTCACGGTTAGGTCTTTAGTTTCGGCTTTGCGGTATCGATATTCTTTGTTCTGTGTATCCGGGGTCGGTCAGCAGGGTGAGTTCGAAGTGAGGGTGCCGTGAGTGAAGCCGAGACGCGGCTGTGGTATTGGACTTAGGTTTAGGCTGGAGGTTGCCTAGAGCGCTGTCCTCTGTCGCGCTCCCGTTGTGGCTGTTGGTCCCATGGTCTGTGTTGGGCAACTGGTTGTCGTTGTGAGGCGGCGTTCGGATCTTGGATTAGGTCTTGGAGGCCTAGTTGTGTGGCGAATTCTTGGGCTTCCGATGGCCTGTATAGCGTGTATGTGCGGTTGTCACGTCGCACCATAAGTTTGAAGGGGTGGCCCCATGAGTAGCAAATTCTCCTTGCTTGGAGGGCTTGGGTCAGGGGTTTTAGCTCTCTGCGTTTGCGGAGGGTCGTGGGTGCTAGGTCTTGGTATAATTGTACCGTGTGGCCTTCAATCTGCAGTGGGGTCTCTCTGGTAGCCCGCATGATCGCCTCCTTGATATGGAAGTAATGGCAGCGGACTATGATATCTCGGGGTTGCGAGGAGCCCGCTGTGGGTGGACGGAGGGCTCTGTGCGCCCTGTCCAGGAGGAGGTCTGATGGTGAGGCGTCGGGCAGCAGGCTGCTGAAGGCCTCAAGGAGCATGGCGTTGAGGGCTTCTGGTACGGTGGATTCAGGCAGACCCCTTATGCGGATGTTGTTTCGCCTGGATCGGTTATTAAGGTCTTCTTGTAAGTCCTCCAGGTAGGCTATTTGCTCTTGCATATCTTTGAATTTGGCCTCATGGTTGGAGGTAATGGCGGTAACGTCGGCCATTTTAGTTTCTAGCGTGTGTGTGCGCTTTGTTAGAGCGGTCAGGCCTTCATTGATTGGGGCTAGATGTTTGGTAAGTTCATCTGCCACTAGGGATTTCATGTCTGTGAGTAGTTCTTTTAGGTCTTGCCTGGTAAGGGGCTAGTAATGCTTGTGTCGGAATCTGAGTCCGAGGCCTGCATGCTGTGTGTGCATGGCGCCTCTCTGTCTGACCTGGCTTTGAAGATCAGCGCCACGGCCGTTCCGGACTTGGATTTTCGTCCGCCTCCCATTTCAGCTTGCTCCGGTGTGGGTCGGGTATGTAGTGCTCGGTTCGTGGGTGGATTGCCGGTGTTGTTGCCCGTAATGTGTGCTTATGAGCAGTTTGCCGCCACGGAGCTCTCCTAGAACGCGGCCATCTTCATCGGCGGTTAGGCTCCGCCCCACACAAATTACATTTAAAAAAAAGTTTTAATAACGTTTAAGTAAAAAATAAAAAAGACACCCCCCTTTACCTAGTCCAAATAAAAATTAACGCCTTCCCTGCCAGTCGATCACTGCCTACAGTGATCAAAATACAGCTCACAGTATTATACTGTGATCTAATTTGTTTTAACCCCTGAGGATTAACTTTTATTTATTTATTAACCCTCAGGGGTTCAATTTATTTAATTTATTTATTTAAATGTTTTATAATTATATATTTTGCTAGCTGGGGTGGGTGGGAGTTATGGGAAAATGATGAATTTACAGCTAGTGCTGCATACTGCTAGTTAGGGGTTAACGGTAAAAAAAAAGCTTAGAAAAATGTTAAATCTGTAAAAAAAAGTTTTAAGAAAGTTTAGGAAAGTAAAAAAAAAAATAATAAGCAAAACAAAAGTTTAAAAACTAGTTTTAAAAAGTTTAAAAAGTTTAAAAAAAGTAAAAAAATAAATAAAAAAAAATGCTAATTACCACTACACCTGGAACAAACTAGAGAAAAAATGATCCCACACTAAGGTTCAAAATATGCCTTTTGAATTACCCCAGGGTGTATTCTTTAATAAATAGTATGTGTTTGTGGGGAAGTTTCAATAACCAACCATCTAAACTACTCCAAATTGGAACATGGACACAGCGTAAAACTTCAAAGTTAGAAAAAAACTGAATGGCTGCGTCTCAAATGTGCCCTTTTAACATCCACATATACCAGGCAAAGGTACATACGGGGGTATTGCTGTACTCAGACGACATAGCTGAGCAACATATGAAGTATTATACAGTCATAGCACACATAAGGTTTGCAAAATATACTGCGCAAACTCACTTTGTGTGTCAAAAAGGCAGAAAAAATGCTTATTACCACTACACTTGGTACAAGCTAGCGGAACAATTAAACCATGCTAAGGTTCAAAATATGCCTTTTGAAATACCCTGGAATGTCATCTTTAAGAAATGGTATGGCTTTATGGTGTATTTTGATTATATAGCCTGGTAAAATACTCTAAAATGGGACATGGGCACAGCGCAAAAATTTAAAGTTTGAAAAAAACTGGAATGGCTATGTCCCAAATTTGCCCCTCCAATGTCCACATATACCTGGCAAAGGTACATACGGGGGTATTGCTGTACTCAGCTGATATAGCTGAGCAACATATGAAGTATTATGCAGTCGTAGCACACATACGGTTTGCAAAATATACTGTGCAAACTCACTTTGTGTGTCAAAAAGGCAGAACTAACGCTTATTACCACTACACCTGGTACAAGCTAGCGGAAACATTATCCCACGCTAAGGTTCAAAATATGCCTTTTGAAATACCCTGGGATGTCTTCTTTAAGAAATGGTATGTCTTTATGGTGTATTTGGATTATATAGCCTGGTAAAATACTCTAACATGGGCACAGCGCAAAAATGTAAAGTTTGAAAAAAACTGGAATGGCCATGTCCCAAATGTGCCCCTCCAATGTCCACATATACCTGGCAAAGGTACATACGGGGGTATTGCTGTACTCAGCCAACATAGCTGAGCAACATATGAAGTATTATACAGTCGTAGCACACATAAGGCTTGCAAAATATACTGTGCTAACTCACTTTGTGTGTCAAAAAGGCAGAAAAAACACTTATTACCACTACACTTGGTACAAGCTAGCGGAAACATTATCCCACGTTAAGGTTCAAAATATGCCTTTTGAAATACCCTGGGATGTGTTCTTTAAGAAATGGTATGCCTTTATGGTGTAGTTGTAATATGTAGCCTGCTCAAGTGCTCCAAAGTGGAACACGGACGCATCAAAACCCTCCATGATAATTCACACTTAAAAACTTAAACTTGTCACGTCTCTTTCACAGCACTGTAACTTCACAAAATATTACCAAAGACATACAATGGGGGTGTCATTTTACTCAGAAGACTTAGCTGAGCATAATTTGGGGGGGTTGAACTTAGTGGCACATATTAAATATACAAAATGCCCAGCAGAAATGTAATCCGTATGTAAAAAATGCCCAAAATATTTTTTTACCACATACTTTGGCATATATTGGTGAAAAAATGGGGGCATGTTAAGGCACAATATGCACCATATGAGATACCCTGGAGTGTCTACTTTTACAAATGGTAGGCCTTTGTGGTTTTTTTTTTTTTGAACAGTCAAACTGTTATAATACCCCAAATGGAAGCATAGGCTCATTAAATCCATCTCTCAAAATTCTACTGTGAATACTGAAAAGGACAGGTCTCATATATGGCACTGTAGCTTCACGAAATAGTGCCAAAGACATACAATGGGGGTGTCATTTTACTCAGCAGATGTAACTGAACACAAAACTGAACACAGGAATAGTACACACCAACTTTACAAAATACAGATGAGAAGTTCTTTGTTATAAGTTTGTGTGCTAAAAACCAAAAAAACAAATAAATTTTACTCCAATATTTGGCGGTGAAATGACTACGTAGAAAGTGTCAAAACAACCTTAGGTAAATAGCCTGTGATGTCTACTTTATATAAATATATACTTTTGTGTGGCAATTTTGTTTTTCTTTTATGGCTATTAAGCTTACAAGACAAACATACCAAATTCTAAAATTGCTCCACATTAAAAGTTTATTTTACTCCTTGTGCTTTGTGACCTGTAACTACTAAAAAAAAACTTAAAATCACATTATATATTCTGTAAATCAGAACAACTAAATTAATTTATTTTTAATTACTTTCTTTAACCTGCACTAATTATGCACACATTATTATTGCAAAAACTGTAAAAAAAAAAACATATTTTTTTTTTGTGCATTTTTCTGTCTTTTTTTTATAATAAATAAGCATTTATATATACCGTTTTTATCGGCGTATAACACGCACCTCATTTTAAGAAGGAAATTCCCCCCCCCTCCCATTGTGTGAATCGTGGGCCGGCTTCACAGTGCGCACCGCTGTACAGGAACTTAAATTTCAGGTTCACTGAGTGCACTCTTCCTTTCAGTCCCACCGGAAACCGGAACCTGAAATTGAAGTTCCAGTACCGCGGTGCGCGCTGAACACTGGCCCACGCTTCAAGACAGGTAAGTAAACCTTCACATTCGCTCCATAAGACGCACAGACATTTCCCCTCACTTTTGAGGGGAAAAAAGTGCGTCTTATGGAGCAAAAATATGCATATGTATATATGTATATCGGCGTATAACACGCACACATCATTTGCCCCCTATTTTCAGGGAGAAAAAGTGCGTGTTATACGCCAATAAATACGATATATATATATATATATATATATATATATATATATGTTACATCAAATTAAAGCCCTTTCGGTCCTTTAAAAAACAGTATATAATATGTGTCGGTGCAATAAACGAGAGAGATGCAAATTGCAGTTGAACGCAAACAGCCAGAAAATGCAAAAATTGCTTGTGTCATTAAGCGTAAGACAAGCTTCTGAAGCTGTGTCCTTAAGGGATTAAATAGTACTAGTAGTAAATAAACCATAGTGTATTTACATAATCTGTTATTTAAAGCATTGTGATTACATAATGCAAAATGACTGTGATGAAAACACAACCCAAAAAAAAAATGCAGTGTCAAAACTAATCAAGTGATAGTGAAAAAAATAATACATTGTACCAGCGCTATGTTACAATATAACATTTAAAATTAAAATACAGCTGCTCTACCACTGAGATGTGCTACTTCTCCAAAATACATTAAAGCGGCACTGTCATGCCGAATCCCGTTTTTTTTTAACCCCCCTCCCGCCTCCACTACATCCAATTGACCCCCTAGTCACCCCCAAATGCCCCTAAGCCCCCCAGATTACCTATTTTTAAATCTGTATCTTCTGCCCCGATCTTTATTCAGGGCGCCGCCATCTTTGTGTGGGTAGGTGAAGTCCCTGTGGGACACGTCATCTACCCACACTACACAGACTGTGAGATTCCCGCACATGCCCAGTGAAAGACCTGGACATGCGAACGGGAATTTCATCTATTCATTCATTCATTCATTAGACAGACGAATGAATGAATAGAAAAAATCAGACGAACAAACTAACACTGTGTATCAGTGTTCGTTTGTTCGATCAGTTTATTACAAGGAGGGAGCTACCGACGTGCAGCTCCCTCCTTGTAATATGTAAAGACAGAAGCGGTGGGGAGCTGTGCTCCCCACCACTTCATAAGCCCCCCAGGTCCCCCCCCCCACTCTATGGGGGTCAATATGACCCCCATAATAGCACAAGGGAGATTAAAATCTCCCCAATGCCCCTACTCGCTATACCGCGAGTAGGGGCATGTCCACTAAACAGTGAGCAGCCTGTGGCTGCTCACTGTAAAAACATAAATGGTAATAAGGGGGGGACCTACTGTCCTCCCCCCTGGCCCCCACCCCTGCGCGGTGGGTGGGGGCACTAATAAAATAATAAGGGGGGGGGACCTACTGTCCTCCCCCCCGGCCCCCACCCCTACGCGGTGGGTGGGGGCCCTAATAAAACAATAAGGGGGGGGGACCTACTGTCCTCCCCCCGGCCCCCACTCCTGCGTGGTGGGTGGGGGCCCTAATAAAACAATAAGGGGGGGGACCTACTGTCCTCCCCCACCGGCCCCCACCCCTGCGCGGTGGGTGGGGGCCCTAATAAAACAATATGGGGGGGGACCTACTGTCCTCCCCCCCGGCCCCCACCCCTGCGCGGTGGGTGGGGGCCCTAATAAAATAATAGGGGGGGGGAGACCTACTGTCCTCCCCCCCGGCCCCCACCCCTGCGCGGTGGGTGGGGGCCCTAATAAAATAATAAGGGGGGGGGACCTACTGTCCTCCCCCCTGGCCCCCACCCCTGAGCGCTGGGTGGGGGCCCTAAATAAAGATAGGGGGGGACCTACTGTCCTCCCCCCTGGCCCCCACCCCTGCGCGGTGGGTGGGGGCCCTAAATAAAGATAGGGGGGGACCTACTGTCCTCCCCCCTGGCCCCCACCCCTGCGCGGTGGGTGGGGGCCCTAATAAAATAATAAGGGGGGGGACCTACTGTCCTCCCCCCTGGCCCCCACCCCTGAGCGGTGGGTGGGGGCCCTAAATGAACCCCCCCCCCCATCAAGGTGACTAGGGGTCCCAAGCCCCTAGTCACCCCCCCCACCCCAAAACATTCTAACCCCTACCTACCCCCCTCACCCTAAAAATAGTGAGGGGGGAATAAAATAACTAACCTGTAAAAAAAATAATTAAACTTACCATTTGACGTCTTCTTTTTTCTAAATTCTTCTTTCTTCAGCCCCCAAAAAGGCCAAATAGAAATCCATCATACCCGTCGCACTTTAAAAAAAAAAAAAAAAAAAAACCGAGCGCAAAAAAAAAATTAATCCATGTTCACCCATGGAGGGCACGACGCGTACTGAGCTCCGCAGGGCGGGTCAAGGCTTATATAGCCTTGCCCCGCCCTGCAATTAGGCTTAGAACACACTGATTGGTTGGTTTAAGCCAATCAGAATTTTCCCACGCTTGTAAAATGACACAGAGCACTGTGATTGGATGGCTTGAAAACCATCCAATCACAGTGATCTGTCATTTTACACAGCGTGGGAAAGTTCTTTTGAATTTTCCCACGCTGTGTAAAATGACACAGAGCACTCTGATTGGCTTAAACCAACCAATCAGTGTGTTCTAAGCCTAATTGCAGGGCGGGGCAAGGCTATATAAGCCTTGATCCGCCCTGCGGAGCTCAGTACGCGGCGTGCCCTCCATGGGTGAACATGGATTAATTTTTTTTTTGCGCTCGTTTTTTTTTTGTTTTTTTTTAAAGTGCGACGGGTATGATGGATTTTTATTTGGCTTTTTTGGGGGCTGAAGAAAGAAGAATTTAGAAAAAAGAAGACGTCAAATGGTAAGTTTAATTTTTTTTTTTTTACAGGTTAGTTATTTTATTCCCCCTCACTATTTTTAGGGTGAGGGGGGTAGGTAGGGGATAGAATGTTTTGGGTGGGGGGGGTGACTAGGGGCTTGGGACCCCTAGTCACCTTGATGGGGGGGGGGTTCATTTAAGGCCCCCACCCACCGCTCAGGGGTGGGGGCCAGGGGGGGGAGGACAGTAGGTCCCCCCCCTTATTATTTTATTAGGGCCCCCACCCACAGCGCAGGGGTGGGGGCCAGGGGGGGAGGACAGTAGGTCCCCCCCCCTTATTATTTTATTAGGGCCCCCACCCACCGCGCAGGGGTGGGGGCCAGGGGGGGAGGACAGTAGGTCCCCCCCCTATTATTTTATTAGGGCCCCCACCCACAGCGCAGGGGTGGGGGCCAGGGGGGGAGGACAGTAGGTCCCCCCCCCTTATTATTTTATTAGGGCCCCCACCCACCGCGCAGGGGTGGGGGCCAGGGGGGGAGGACAGTAGGTCCCCCCCTATTATTTTATTAGGGCCCCCACCCACAGCGCAGGGGTGGGGGCCAGGGGGGGAGGACAGTAGGTCCCCCCCCCTTATTATTTTACTAGGGCCCCCACCCACCGCGCAGGGGTGGGGGCCAGGGGGGGAGGACAGTAGGTCCCCCCCTTATTATTTTATTAGGGCCCCCACCCACAGCGCAGGGGTGGGGGCCAGGGGGGGAGGATAGTAGGTCCCCCCCCCTTATTATTTTATTAGGGCCCCCACCCACAGCGCAGGGGTGGGGGCCAGGGGGGGAGGACAGTAGGTCCCCCCCCCTTATTATTTTATTAGGGCCCCCACCCACCGCGCAGGGGTGGGGGCCAGGGGGGAGGACAGTAGGTCCCCCCCATCTTTAACCCCCGCGCGGGGGGGGGGGGGTTATTAGGTGTTTTTTTGTTTTTTTTTTACAGTGAGCAGCCACAGGCTGCTCACTGCTTACTAGACATGCCCCTACTCGCGGTATAGCGAGTAGGGGCATATTATTTACTAATACTAAGTAATCTTTACTTAGTATTAGTACATTTGGCTTCAAGACCAATTCAGGTCTTTCAGCCTTTTAGTAGATAGCTCCCTGATACCGTGGGAATTAGGGAGTTATCTACTAAGCGGCTGCAAGATGCAGCCACAGCAATGAATAGGATCGGAGTTTCATTCATTAGAATGAAATTCCGATACGATCAAAGTACCGAATTGCATCCTAACACCAATGGAGAAACTCTTCTCATTCTGTTAGGATGCAATTCGGCAGTTTTGCCGGCGTTCTGTCTAAGTGACAGGACTTTCGGCAATACTGACAGGAAGCATTGTGGGAACTGGGAGGAAAGCTAGGGATCATGGGAAAATTGCTCTGACCAGCGGAAATGAAGCACACTTTGCTCCTCCGCTGGTCAGAGCTGGTCAAGCGGAGGAATCCTCCATAAGACAGAGTCCCTACTTTGTCTTATGATTTTAAAGAAAACTAAAGAAGAATGGAAGAAAAGAATAACAGATCCTGAGAGAGGGGGAGAAGAGGAAGAGATTGAGGAAAGGTAAGTTCGGCATGACAGTGCCGCTTTAAAACCAACAACCCACAGTGTAGCGCTTTTGGTTCTTATTTAGAGTAAATATTGTGTGGTGGTAGTGGACATACAAATCTTAAAATACCTTTAAGGAAACTTTGTAAAAATGTTGAAACCAATAAGGAAGATTCTCAAATTTTAAAATTAAAGTGATAGTGCTTTGATGTATATACTACAATTCTTGTAGTTTTTTCTTAGGGCAAGTAAGGTGCCATAGAATAAACAGATCACCCAGAACACAGAACTGTGTCCATAGAGTCATCATAGCTTATATACAAAATATTATAGTCAATGCTCAACTGGTATGGGGTAATTTAGTGAGTAATTTAGTGAGTCATGCCATAAAAAACAAACAGGTTGCTAAAAGGAAAAGTTAATCATAGTTCATTGCCAGACTTCTATGGGCAAAGCCCCCATCATGACTACTCTAAAAGAAAATACTCCATACCTGTGTGAGTCACAACATCTTAACTTTCTATCAAGATCGACTACTAATGGGGGCACAATCAGCAGGTCCATGCCTAAATTCGCCAAATATCCATTGCCACACAAGCCATCCGACTCCAAACGTACCAGTACCTGGTCTGAAGGGTCTTGCTGCATTAACACGTAACCCTTCTCTGGTTTGGAGATGCTCCTCTGCAGTACCGGAGTTCTCAGAGTGCTTGACAGGGATGAACCACTCACTTCAATCGTGGCAAACACATGCCGGCCATGTGGCGTCGCTCGTAGAAACCTCTGTGACACAGCAGAAAACAGAGACATCATGACCATGCTGCAAAGGCAAGTGCAACCTAAGATAGCACCAGTGAAGGACCCTCATACCATGGTTACCACTACCTCTACTGGGGAACATGGGCCACGAGATACCACAGAATCCCAATTTGACCAGCCCACTCACTTAGAGTCTTTAGAAGGCTCAGCGACAGCCACTTAACATGATCTTAATCCTGGGTACATACTTATCATTTACTCAAAAGCTTCTACTGTCTCAGTAGTAATGTAACTAATGTCTGTACAATATGCCCTTGGTTGGTCATGCTGCATGATTGGCAGGCAGCCTGACGTGCATTCAAACCAGGCTGACCATCTAATTCTTTGTGCAGACACTCCCGCTTTTTGGGCATGTTTGTCCCTTTGGGCGGTTCTGGTTACATGATTCACATCAGTGGAACACCCTTTTTCCCCACCCACCGACCTACTGCTTCACCAGACACTGCTGTTAGGAGGTATGGATTTATTTGTAAGATGAAAGCGAGAGATTAACATAGGGTATGCATTTTTTGAAAGCTATATCCTGTGAGTTTCCCTCCAGCACCACCTCCACCAGATACATGATGCTTGGGAGGTATAACTGTTTTAGTGTTTTCTGGTTCTTTAAAGTCCCATCATAATTGTCAGCACCAGGCCCAATGGGCTCTTAATCCAGCTCTACCTGTCTTCCATGCCTCTCACCCCTTCTATTCATATCTCCTTCCCCCCCTTTCATCTCTCTGTTACCCTCCGGCCATTTCTCGCCCCGCTTCCATCCACATCTCCCTCTCCCTTTCATCCATAGCTCTCATCCCTTCCATGTCTCTCCCCCATGGCCCCATGCCATTCATATCTCCCCCACCCTCCCTTGCATGTCTCTCCCCAATGTCCCCATTCCATCCATATCTCCCCCATGTCTCCCTTCCATCCATATCTCCCTCCCCCTTCCATCTATGTCTCTACCCCCTTTATCCATGTATCTACCCCCTTCCAACCATGTTTCCCTCCCTTCCATAGCTCTCCTCCCATGTAAACCTCCCCCTTCCATCCATATCTATCCCCCTATGACGGAGCTGCTGTACTCTGACCGAGTACCTTTGCCAGGTTCACTTCCTTCAGGACCTAGTCACCGAAGCTGACCAGGCTGCAGCTCTCATATTCCAGACAGGTATTGTCCCCTCTGCCTCCCTTCCATCCATGTTTCTCCCCCTTTCCATCCATGTCTTTCCCCCCATGTAAGCCTCTCCCTTCATCCATGTCTCCCTGCCTTTCATATCTCGCCCCAATGTCAACCTCCCACTTCTATGCATATCTCTCCCCATGTCAACTTCCCACCTTCTATCAATATGCCATGTTTCTCCCCCATGCCCCCCCCCATTTGTATCTACCTACCTCTCTCCTTCCCAAGCAGCAATTAGCTGCTTCCTTCCCAGAGTCAACGTCCTAGGTGAAGGAAGCACTGTCTCTGCTCACTTACAGACTTACGACTTACCTCCGCTCCCTCGCTGCTCTGACGGTGATTTCTCAAGGGTGGCCGTCCAAACATGCGCATGTGCGAATGCAGGTGACGGATTATGACTCCTGAACTCTGATCGTGTCACATCTCCCAGGCAACAATAGACGCCTGGGAGATATGCACAATCGTTTCATGCCACAGGACAGTGCAGCTGGAACATATGTACAGATAACTTGCTCCGCTGGCAACCCCACGTGAATGACAGCCCCTTACATCAATAGGGTTTTTTTCACCATTGCTGAATCTTTGCCTCTTGGATATATTATTTGACTATCGGATTGCCTGACCTTGCTTCTGCCGTGCACCTAATGGATTTGTTTGCCTTGGACTTTTGTTTATTATTTTTTTTCTGCCAGTATAAGTACTGCATTTTGAGTTTCATATGATCATACCTGACACCCTCCCTGCTGTTTTACCTGTCATGATAGGGAAAGGGCCCTTTTGATGTTCAGTGGCATGCTGTGCATGTGTCAGACTGAGCGCCGGGTGTTCCCATGACACCCAATGCTCCTGCGCTGAGTGTGAGGGGGAGGCACTTCAATCTTAGTATACTGTACGTGTGGTTCCCTTATGGAGCTGCACACAACCTGGTGGCGCAGGTAGTGCAGGCCAAGGAGGGAACAAAAATAATTTATCATTCTGACAACAGATTTTTGCGCCCCACACGGCTTGTTGTTAAATTATACTGCCTTCCTTGACTTGCACCCTGCTCACATTAAAATTATGTCAGATGGTTCATTTGGTGCTATGAAATGCTTATTGTGCAACAAGCCAGGCATAGAAAAACTATCTCATCCCAGGCAGGTGCGGCTTTCTATCTAGGATCACTATACATGCCTAAAAATACTCTGCAACACTCAAACAGAAAAAGATGTTATATTGGGGGGAAATAAAAGTACATTTTATTTTATTTTTAAACATGTTATTTACATCAGGCAAAGGAAATTAATTCAGTACCTATATTTCTAAACTGAAAGTGAGTACAATTAAAGGCAACAAAACTAAAACGTTAAAACATTACTGACATTGAATTGCAAAGGAAACTAAATCCCAATAGTCCATGGTTGCGAGTGATTTCCAAGTTAATGATAAACAAAGAACAAACTAAAGATAAAAGTAGAATTCCAAGGGTGACCTATGGTACTACAAGTCCTGAAACAGTAGGCTTGCTATATGATTTCTTATTTCAGTCATATATAGTAGCAGAAAATGGCACTGCTCCCTACAAATTCTTACCTCTTTCGCTCCATGCCATTGCTTCACAAAAAGTGTGATGTATATACTGCACAAACTAAAAGGGACTGGGGACTCTCTGTGCTGTGGCTGTTAACATGCTATAAAGTGGCCCAGCGTACGATGCTATCACAGATAAAATTGACCAATAATAGGGCCTGATGGGTGTCACTTGAGGAGGGGATGGGTAGCACCGGACACCTACACACTATTATTTAGTCTGACTTTCCTATTCCCATCCTTGCAGCATATCCTGGCCTATCCTCAGAGAGCAGTATACTTCAGAGGCACACCTAGATTACATGACCGAGGAGACCAAGCGATACCCACTTTAATTTTCACCAGATCGTGACATTCTTCTGATTCGGTGTACAGTTCCATGCAGGGCCGGACTGGGAAAAAAAATTCGGCACAGGTATTTTTCAATCTGAGAAGAGGGCGGGGCCAGAGAGGGTGTGCTTGTGATTAGTGCTGACAAAACACACCCTCTTTGGCCCCACCCTCTTCTCAGATTGAAAAATACCCGTGCCGAATTTTTTTCCCAGTCCGGCCCTGCATGGAACTGTACACCGAATCAGAAGAAGGTCACGATCTGGTGAAAATTAAAGTGGGTATCGCTTGGTCAATGTTGTCAGGAAAAAACAATTTCACTTGATGGGGAATATTGTACTGGCAGAGACAGGAAATCTATGAAATACCCTTTTACAGTGTTTAATATGCAAGAATGAGAAATCATACATGGAAAAAATTAAGGCGTCTGCCCCCACTGCCAATAGGGAAGAATGAAAATTGAGAGGACTTAACATAAGCATGTCGTCATCCTGAGTGAGCGCCTTGTAATCCACGAGCAACCCAGGCTTTGGGAAGAAGGCCGGAGTATTGCGGTGTTTCAGGAAACTAGCCCCCCCTGCAGTGGTGTACTAGAGAGGGGGAGGGTGTGCCAACAGGCCTGGCCAGGCTTGGGGTTCTGTGAGCTGTGTGGCTGCACAAGGGCCGGGCAGTCGACACAGCTCACACACGCAGGCATGGGCGTACGCAGGATTTTTCCAGGTTGGACATAATTGTAATGACATCCATACTTGGCCCGTTTTTGACAGTTTCATGAAGGGGGGAGCATAGTCATTATCACATAAAGCCAGGGTGAACAGTGTTTTCACAACTATGGTGTCAGGAATACATGTTTGTTTTCCTGACACTATAGTGTTCCTTTAATCAAATTAAAGGAACATTCTGGTCATCATAACAACTTCATGTAAATGAAAATGCTATGTGCAAGGAGGCCCCTGGGCACTCTCTTTCTTTTAAGGGGTGAAACCGCTCTCAAATGGTTTAACCCCAAAGGCTTACTCCAGCTCCAGATCTCCAGGTCACTCAGTGGTATTCGGCTTCCGAAACGGAGTGTCAGGAAGTGCAGATTGACGTCAGGCATGGGTGCCGCTGATTGGCTAGAGTGGTCAGCTGACGCTCTAAGCCAATTACTAGTTCCCGAATTATACAAATTATTTACGTTTTTTTATGAATGGGAAGCTACTGAGTGGCTTAGAGTGCCAGCTGACCGCTTTAGCCAATCAGCAGCAACTCTACCCATTGGCCCTCTGTGTTTCCTGACACTCAGTAAATAAAAGTGAACACGTTAACACTGATATTTATTTTACCTGGGGAGATGGGAAGGTCCAAAGTTTCCCTGCCAGGTCCAGGTTCCAAAGCCTTATGATGTGGTGTCCAGAATTAAGTGGAGGGATCATTTCACTTGTCCTTCCTGCTACAATCTAATTTTCTTTCCCTTCATTTGACACAGTCTTCTTTTTCATCTGACATTGTCTTCTTTCCTCCTTTGCTCCTTCTGCAAACCTTTCTGCTACTTTTTGCTTATTTTGCACCCTTCTGCTCCTTTCTCTTTCTGATCTCTTTCTGCTCCTTGCAGACCCTTCCTTCTCCTTGCAGACCCTTCCTGCTCCTTGCAGACCCTTCCTTCTCCTTGCAGGCCCTTCCTGCTCCTTGCTGCCCCATTCTGCGCCATCCTGCTTCTTGCAGACCTTTCCTGCTACTTGCTGCCCCTTCCTGATTCTTGCTGCCCCTTCCTGCTCCTTGTTATTCCTTTTTATACTTTACCTCTGTGTTCCTTCTGCCCTTCCAGATCATTGCTGACCTTTTTCTGCTCCTTGATTTCCCTTCCTGCTCATTTCTGTTCCTTCTCCTTCCTGCTCATTTCTGTTCCTTCTCCTTTCTGCTCCTTCTCCTACTTTACTTTTGTACCTTTGCTCCTTCTTATTCTTTCTGCTCCTTTACCTTTGTGCTCCTTATGTCCCTTCCTGCTCCTGCTGCCCCTTTCTGCTCATTCTCCTACTTTACCTTCCTGCTCCTTCTGCCGCTCCAGCTCATTGCTGTTCCTTTCTGCTCCTTCTACTTTACCTTTGTGCTCCTTCTGATTCTTTCTGCTATTTTACATTTGTGCTCCTTTTGTCCCTTCCTGCTCCTTGCTGACCCTTCCTTCTCCTTGCAGACCCTTCCTTCTCCTTGCAGACCCTTCCTGTTCATTTCTGCTCCTTCTGCCGCTTCCAGATCATTGCTGCCCCTCACTGCTCCTTGATGTCCCTTCCTGCTAATTTCTGTTCCTTCTCCTTTCTACTCCTTCTCCTACTTTACCTTTGTGCTCCTGATTCTTTCTGCCCCTTCACCTTTTTGACTCCTTCTGTCCTTTCCTGCTCCTTGCTGCCCTTTCTGTTCCTTCTCCTACTTTACCTTTGTGCTCTTTCCGATTCATTCTGTTCATTTACCGTTGTGCTCCTTGCTGCCCCCATCCTGCTCATTTCTGTTCCTTCTACTTTCTGCTCCTTTTCCTACTTTACCTTTGTGCTCCTTCTGATTCTTTCTGCTCCTTTACCTTTGTGCTCCTTCTGTCCCTTCCTGCCCCTTTCTGCTCATTGCAGATCCTACCTGCTTCTTGCTGCCCCTTCCTGCTTCTTGCAGCCCCTTCCAGCTTCTTGCTGACCTATTCTGTTCCATGTAGACCCTTTCTGTTCCTTCTCCTACCTTTGTGCTCCTTCTGATTCTTTCTGCCCCTTCCTGGCCCTTATTTCTCCTTGCTGCCCCTTCCATACCCTTCCTTCTCCTCACAGACCCTTCCTACTCCTTGCTGACCCCTCCTGCTCCTTGCAGACCCTTCCTACCCCTTCCTGCTTCTTGCTGCCTTTCCTACTCCTTGCAGACCTTTCCTACTCATTGCAGTCCATTCCTACTCCTTGTTGACCCCTCCTGCTCCTTGCTACCCCTTCCTGCTCATTTCTGCTCCTTCTACTTTACCCTCCTGCTCCTTGCAAACCTTTCCTACCCCTTTCTGCTCCTTCCTATTCATTGCTGACCCCTCTTGCCCTTTGCAGAACCTTTCTGCTCCTTCTACTTTACCTTCCTGTAAGCTGTCGCCCCCCCATCCCTCACTTACCTGATCTGTAGGCTCCCCCCACCCATCCCTCACTTACCTGATCTGTAGATTGCCCCCCCATCCCTCACTTACTTGATCTATAGGCTGCCCCCCCCCCCCCCACCATGCCTCACTTACCTGATCTGTAGGCTGCCCCCGTCCCTCACTTATCTGATCTGGCTGGGAGCAGGAGACCTGCACGGAGAGATGGGGGCGTGGCCAGAAATCGGCCGTGGGGGTGTTGTCAAGATGGGTTTTGGGCGAAGCTAAAGGCAGCCTCTTACTGCTGCACACAGAGGGGAAGCAGGAAGGAGTCCCTGCTTCCCCAACTCCAACACACACTGAATCCACTCCTCCTCCAGCCCAAGCTGACTATGAGAGAGAGTGTGTGCTGTGTGTAACTGTGATTGTGTCTGAATGTGTGACTGTCTGCCTGTGATTATCTGTGACTGTGTGTGTGTGTGTGTGTGTGACTGTCTGCCTGTGATTGTCTGTGTGACTGTCTGTGACTGTGTGTGTGACTGTAGGTGATTGTGCGTGTGTGTGTGACTGTCTGTAATTGTGTGTGACTGTCTGCTTATGATTGTGTGTGTGAGTGTCTGTGACTGTGTGTGTGTATGTGTGACTATCTGCCTGTAGAACTGTCTGCCTGTCACTTTGTGTGTGACTGTCTGCCTGTAACTGTGTGCGAATGACTATGTGTGTGGGACTGTGTGCATCTGACTGTGTCTGACGGTCTTCGCCCTGCAGTGAGCCTGCAGATGATGTCATTGCGGCCTTGGAGTCATTACAGGGCGCACGAGGGCCCTGTGCAGGAACAGCACAGAGATCCTAGCAGCAACCACTGACCACCAGGGACTGAGGATCCACTCCAGCCCTTCTGGAGCTAAGTAGCGAGGCTGGGTGGACCTCTTAATTATTAAATGTGTGTATGTATATAATGTTTGTGTGTGTATGTCATTGTGTGTCTGAGATTGTATGTGTGTGAGTCTGTGATTATGTATATCTGTGATTATTATTATTATTATTATTATTATTGCCATTTATATAGCGCCAACAGATTCCGTAGCGCTTTACAATATTTTGAGAGGGGGGATGTAACAATAAATAAGACAATTACAAGAAAACTTACAGGAACAATAGGTTGAAGAGAACCCTGCTCAAATGAGCTTACAGTCTATAGGAGGTGGGGTATTAGAAACATTAGGATAGGAAATATCAGGTAGGAGTGAAGCAGAGCTGGAGAAGAGAGCAAAGCACTATCCCATAGGAGAGAGCAAGAGACAGGTATGTAAGGGAGAGATTACTCTGGGAGGCCATACGCTTTCCTGAAGAGATGGGTTTTAAGGCCCTTCTTAAATGATTGAAGACTAGGGGAGAGTCTGATGGCAGTAGGCAAGTTATTCCAAAGGAGAGGAGCCGCCCGTGAGAGGTCCTGCAAGCGCGAGTTGGCCGTGCGGGTGCGAGCAGCGGTCAGGAGGTGGTCGCGGGCAGAGCGGAGGGTACGAGGAGGGGCATACCTCTGGATCAGTGAAGAGATATAAGAGGGGCTGGAATTGTTCAGTGCTTTAAATGTATGGGTTAGCACTTTGAATTGACTCCGATAGGATACAGGGAGCCAATGTAAGGACTGGCAGAGGGGCGAGGTGTGAGAGGACCGACTGGATAGGAAAATCAGTCTAGCTGCAGCATTCATTACAGACTGTAGCGGGGCAGTACGGCTTTTGGGGAGACCAATCAGGAGAGAGTTACAGTAATCCATGCGGGAAATTACTAGAGCATGGACAAAGTGATTGTGTGTATCTCTGTGGTTAAGTGTGTGTTGTGGTTATTTGTGTTTATGTATGTGATTGTGTGTGTTATGTGGGTTTATGTCTTTGATTGTGTGTGTATATATATATATATATTTGCACACACACACACACACACACACACAGACATACATCTATTGTGTTAGTGTGTATTTATAAATGTGTATCTGTTAAGTAGATAGCTCCCTTGAAGGTGTCGTCCTTCCTCCCCAGCGGCCGAGTAAGTTACAGGGAGCTGAAGGTGCCGTCCTTCTTCCCCAGCGGCAGTGTGTGTTACAGGGAGCTGAAGGTGCCGTCCTTCCTCCCCAGCGGCAGTTTGAGTCCCAGGGAGCTGAAGGTGCCGTCCTTCCTCCCCAGCGGCAGTGTGAGTCCCAGGGAGCTGAAGGTGCCGTCCTTCCTCCCCAGCGGCAGTGTAAGTCCCAGGGAGCTGAAGGTGTCGTCCTTCCTCCCCAGCGGCACAGTGTCCTGCAAGGAGCAGAGACCATTGGTCTCGCAACCCAGCAGCAGGACAAAATATTGAAAGGGGAGACAGTCGGTCCCCCCCTCCACCAGCAGAGAGAGTGTCAGGGAGAGGAGCCAGCTACCCCCTCTCCCCAGCGGCTGAAGGGTTCCAGGGAGAGAAGTCGGTGACCACCTCTCCCCAGCGGCAGCTTATTTCACAAAGGTTGTCATCCCCTCTCCCCAGCGACAGAAAGTGGGTAAGGGAGAGGAACTTGTTACCCCCCCTCCCCAGCGGCAGCCTAGCCCACCAAGGGGAGATGATAAACCCCATACCCGTGCAGATGGGACCGTGGTCTCTGCACATGCCTCACAGGGGCTAGGGATGGTCGGTCCTGTCCCCCAGCAGCAGGGATGTTCATCCAAAGGGGAGACAGCCTGTCGTGCCCTCCAGCAGCAGTACCGGGTCCAGAGTGAGGAGCCTACTACGCCATTCCCTCAACTGGCTCCAACCAGGCTACTCCTGTGGTAGCGCTGGCAGCAGGGTAGAGTACCGCTGGTCTCTGCCCACTCAGCAACCCACCTATCCGGAGCGCTAGTAACCCCCAGAGCCGAGGTGGAGCTCCTGGACATGGACAAGCTACCCACTACCCCAGGTGTAGTAACTCTTTATTGTGGGTGGGCTGTACTGCTGATTCCGTTTTGTGGGTGGGTTGCTGGACTAACCAGGGCACTGACCGGCAGGAGGTCAGATACCCTGTTAGTCTGGTGGGTAAAGGGGAGAAATGTGGCGGAAACAGCCCCACCACTTATGCCTGGAGAGGACTGCTTGCCAGCCTCTTGCCATGTGATTATGGTCCCTGGGAGGTTTGGCCCTTGAAATAACAGATTTGGGCATATTTTATTATGCTGCTGCTGGCCCTTTAAGAACCATCTGGGGACATACTGTGGAGTTATTGGGTGGCCATCATTTCATGTATCAGAGGCACATGGTGAGAACAATGGATGAAGCACATGGTGAGAACAATGGATGGCGGCCATTTTAACTCACAGGCACTGTTTAGACTTTTCTACACAGTGCCATCTCGACGGTATTTGGTGCACAAAGACATTGTGCAGTAGTTTTAAACTATACAACAGGGGACACATTATACAGTAATTATTTTTTACATAGCCTGTATATATTCTGCGGAATCTGCATTAAACTGTATCTTCCAAACTACTGAAAGGATCTGGGTGAATTTTGGATGTGTGGTTCACCCAGATCCCCCGGTTCCGAGGATATTGCATGTTTTGGGGTCCCTGTGAGATGTTTTATAAAACTGTATTTCTCTGCCTGTGACAATTATATTACCCATTGTGTTCAGTAATCATATCACAACAGGCAGAGGGGAGGATTTTGTGTGGGAGTGTCTGTGTGTATTGTACGGATTGATTGGTTGTATTTCAAAACCCTGTGGGCAGTACTATGTTTGTGGATTGTGAATAAAAGAGGCTGTATGTACCAGTACAGTCAGTTCTGCTTGACCTCAAAACGAAGTGTCGTCTCGTTATTGGGGGAATTGGATTGTATGCTGATTGCCAGGAGTGTAAGCTGATTGTATGCTTTTCCTGTTCAGCTGTTTACAGGATTCATATGCTTGAGAGCATTCGTATGCTTCTCCGGTTCAGTGGTTGTGGTGTCTGCTGCAGTGCTTGGAGTTCTCAGGAAGCGCTAGGAGCATCCTTCAACGGAGGTACCCAGTCGGGGTGCCCGTCGATTCGTTACAGCGTCAAAATATGTTGCTGCGTTCACGGGGAAAAAATTCTGGAACAGGGTAACTGAATGAAACGTACATGTGCGCGTTTGAATCCAGGAAAATGGCGGTTGGACAATAAAATTGAGGAAATAAGGCGTGAAAGAGTTGAACAGGGAACCAGAACTCACTGCAGATGTCCCTGAGTACTAATAATAAACACGGGGGCCCAAGGAGGTCAGAATGAAAAATAAGCAAGCTCAGAGGAAATTACAAAACTATATATAACAATTACATTAATGAATAAACAGAAAATTCATAATAGTACTACAGGAATAACTAAGTAAAAATATTACAATATTAAACTGACCAATATAATACTGTAAGAAATATGTACTAATAATTAAGAATATTAAGAATAATACGTAGAAGAAGATCCCACGGTTAAGAAACCGTGGGACCTGGTGTAACTTAACTGAGGGAGCAGCAAAGAAAGAGGGAACAGTTTATTGGACGCTGCCTACTATGCTGGAGAGTGGAATCTGACTGGCTGTTCCTAACGCTAGGAAGATATACCTCTCATGCTATTTATTGTTATCATACCATTTGAATGTTATATTTTTTCTTTGCTGCTGAGGAAAATAAAGAAAGAGTGCAGCATAATAGGAGCCTCCGTGTATTAATAAAATGACTCCTTGTACAGCAATGTGAGCATCCATCCTCTGTAGTTAACACGCTTTAAAGAGATATTGGTACATTTATCATTACATTTGCTCACTCTCTATTTTGTACCCTCCAGGGCCGGACTGGCCCACCGGGATACCGGGAAATTTCCCGGTGGGCCGCGACACCTGGGGGGCTGGAGAGTGAGAGGGAGCCCTGCTGTCTAATAAAATCGCGGCCGCCGGCCGCATGTCAGTGCCGCCGGGTGGCCGGTCCGGCGGCACACTCTGAGGTGATTACTCACCTTGCGGCCGGCAGCCCCATCTCCTGTGCTGACAGCTATGCTGCTGTCAGTATCAGTGAGTGTGCCGGGCGGCCGCCTAAGCGATCCGGCGGCACACTCACTGATACTGACAGCAGCATAGCTGTCAGCACAGGAGGACTGAGGGAGGGGGCGGAGCTAACTACCAAGCTCCCTCGCGGTTCCCATGATTCCTAGCATCTACACATCATAGAGTAGGGATTACTCTATGATGTGTAGATGCTGGGAATTATGGGAACCGGGAGGGAGCATGGTAGTTAGCTCCGCCCCCTCCCTCAGTCCTCCTGTTGCAGCAGGTACAGAGAAGAATAGGAGAAGGGGAAGGGGACAAAAAGAGGGGAAGGGGGGACAAATAGAGGGGAAGGGGGGACAAAAAGAGGGGAAGGGGGACAAATAGAGGGTAAGGGGGGATAAATAGAGGGGTAATAGAAACACAGGGGAAGGGGTGACACAGAGACTGAGGGGTAATAGAGAGACAGGGAATGGGGGGGCAAAGAGAGGGGTAATAGAGAGACACCAGGGAAGGGGGGGACAAAGAGACAGAGGGGTAATAGAGAGACAGGGGATGGGGGAACAAAGAGAGGGGGTAATAAAGAGACACCAGGGAAGGGGGGGGGCAAAGAGACAGAGGGGTAATAGAGAGACAGGGAATGGGGGGACAAAGAGACAGAGGGGTAATAGAGAGACACCAGGGAAGGGGGGGACAAAGAGACAGATGGGTAATAGAGAGACATGGGATGGGGGATAAAGAGAGGGGTAATAGAGAGACACCAGGGAAGGGGGGGGCAAAGAGACAGAGGGGTAATTGAGAGACAGGGGATGGGGGGCAAAGAGATGGGGTAATAGAGAGACACCAGGGAAGGGGGGACAAAGAGACAGAGGGCTAATAGAGAGACACGGGATGGGGGGGTAAAGAGAGGGGTAATAGAGATACACCAGGGAAGGGGGGGGACAAAGAGACAGAGGGGTAATTGAGAGACAGGGGATGGGGGCAAAGAGATGGGGTAATAAAGAGACACCAGGGAAGGGGGGGGCAAAGAGACAGAGGGGTAATTGAGAGACAGGGGGTGGGGGCAAAGAGATGGGGTAATAGAGAGACACCAGGGAAGGGGGGGGGACAAAGAGACAGAGGGCTAATAGAGAGATACTGGGTGGGGGGATAAAGAGAGGGGTAATAGAGAGACACCAGGGAAGGGGGGGAGACAAAGAGACAGAGGGGTAATAGAGAGACATAGGGGTTGGGGGGACAAAGAGATGGGTAATAGAGAGACACAGGAGAAGGGGGGACACAGAGACAGGTGGGGTAATAGAGAGACACCAGGGAAGGGGGACAAAGAGACAGAGGGGTAATAGAGAGACACAGGGGATGGGGGTACAAAGAGAAAGGGGTAAGAGAGAGACACAGGGAGGAGATGGGGAAGAGAGACTCAGGGAGGAGAGGGGGAAGAGAGACAGGGAGGAGAGGGGAGAAAGAGACACAGAAGGTTTGTTGGCTGGGGCTAAGAACAACGCAAAAGGGGCTAGGGAAAGAGAAATACAGAGGCTGGAGAAGGGTAAAAAGAAACACACAGGGACTGGGATGAAGTAAAAGATGCACAAGGGTCGCTGTAAGTGAAAAAAAGGAGACAATTGGAGACAAGATACACTAAACGAGGTAAAAGTAATAGACGTAAATTGATGTGATCCTGATAGTAATACACACATATTATATATATATTATATATATATATATATATTGATGTGTGTATTAGTAACATATAATTATGCCTATAATATTTACACATATAGTAATATACATTTATATATGCATAATACACACATAAATGTCATTAATATATATATATATATATATATATATATATATATATATATATATATATAATGAACACGTATTGGCCCAGTCTTGTTGCTAGTTGCATACTCATGCACCATAACATATTTAAAGTTTAGAGCGCACCCATAGAACTTCAAAATAAACAAGCTAACTTAATTTTTGTTTAGTTGTGCAATTGCAGACATTCAGCATTTCAGTATCATTACTAAAATGTCCTTAATAGGCCAAAGTAGTTGTACTGAAACATTGATTACATGCAAATGTACGTCTACTTAAAATAAAGGCACTCTTTTGTTTATTTTGAAGTCCTATATGCGTTCTTTCGTTAGAGTAAGAGTTTTCAATTTCAAGTTATTTTTTCACCCTCTATATCAGCACACTATGCTGGCGCGACGCATTATTGGGCTGGTATAGAATTTTTTTCCAGGGCTGCTTTTAGTTTCCAGTCCGGCCCTGGTACCCTCCTCATCAGAGTAACCTCTCCCCTCATCTACTTTACGGCATTATCTTAGTACAGCTATTTTAATGTTAGTAATTTGTTTAAATTGTATATGACTAGTTCCTGATTATCACATCTCTTCTAAATCATTTGGCCTTTGTTGAACAATTTGTTATTGTGTTGAATATGTTAACTACGACCCATAATTGGGTGTAATTGAGCCTTTCATGTATTATGCTTTTACAATTGAATTATTTTCTATGCAAAATCAGGATATTTGAAAATGTCTTTTCTCTTCTATTCAATAAAAAGATGTTGCAGGTTAAAAAGCGTGCAGTGATGCTGGCCTTTCCACTATGGCCCAGTAGTGGCATCGGATGATCTCAGCGGGTGGCCATTCTTGCACCACTCGCAATACTTGGGCTTTATATCCATCTCCTTACGTTTATGATTTATGTTATCTCTGTTTTCTGTTATATGCATTTTATATGAGGACTCAAATTGCTGTCCAGTGGTACAATTACAGATAGGTGCCCTATGAGTTCCCTCAATATGTTGTGTTTTCTCAGTTGCCTGATGAGCATGTTATCCTGTTGTGTAGAGGTATACTCCTGCTTTACAAGCATGACCAACCGTACCTTTATTTTTTAACATGCTTTCTTGCTGTTTTATAATACTCCAGTACAGACTTGATAGGAGTACCGATCTTCTTTTCTTTATACCTTAAAAATGAGGCAAGTTTAGTTAGTTTATATCCTGTGTTTTATTAGCTTTGACGTACCCATGCTTTGCTCCAAGCTAAGATATTGTACGCATGTGAATGCTTGTTATAACTCCTTATTATGTGTCATGCTTTTCTACAATGCCTCAAAGAAAAGGGATTGACAAAAAAAAAAGTTGCAAGTTAATGATCACCTGATAAAAGAATAACATATTCAGCAAAGCCAAATTTACCACTAGGCATAGTACAGGGTATACAGCAGCACAGCACATTTCTGATAGATCTTATTATATAAAAAAAGAAAACAAATCTAATTAATATAGTATATTAACTATTGCATGTTTTGTAATTTCTAATGAATTTGATTGTGTGTAGATTTATAAAGTTTATTGGAGTTTATAATTATGTACTTTTTGACTGATCCACCTTATATGAAGATGTTTATTATAATTAAGTATTGTTGTGTTTTTCCCCTAAAAAAAAAAATAACTGCTTTAACCCCTTAACCCCTTAAGGACACATGACGTGTGAGACATGTCATGTTTCCCTTCTATTCCAGATGTTTGGTCCTTAAGTGGTTAAAAAGTTGCAACATCTAAAGTCATTCCACATCCCAATTTTCAGCAGTAATATAAAGCCACACCAGGTGGTCTTGGCAACGTTTCAACAGCTTTATCAAGACACATTGCCAAGTCCACCTGTTATGTTACAGCTCAGAACTGGAGTGTGGAGTGAATTGGAGATTATTCTAGCTTTGCAGCAAAATAATTGAAATTTTAATAATGAAAGGAGGCTTAATATTTCACATTATTTCTCTACTTAACCTCCAATAGCAGCAAAACCAGAGTAGTAACAAAACAACCAATCAGAAAATAGCAGGTCAGCTCAGTAAAGCCATCTTATCTTGCCTTGATGAGTAAAAGCCCTGAGAAGGTAGTAGAAGGACCGTGCAGATAGAATCGAAACTCCAAGATAGAAACATTAAACAACAGCCTGAGACATCAAACCATCAGAACTGGAAGCACAGGAATAAATAATTGCAACTGTCCAAAGGGCATTCAGGTGTTACACTAGAAAATAAGAGAAAATAATGTGAGAGAACTGCATTAAGAAATTCACATCCAATAGTTAATAGTCAAATTTATAAATATGACAATACATAATGAATTGGGATCAGACGGGGGGGGGGGGGGAGGGGGGCGGAGCTAGGAATTGACTGAAGCAGACGTGTATTCTCTTGAGCTCCGTGGAGTATTTGGAAATCCTAGCTATATAACGCGAATATGCTAAGATCTGGGGGTTCTGCATGTGCCACAACTAGTGCTTGATTATAGGGTGCAATTATGGGGCAAAGCAAGCAAGAGCTGATTGTTACACCAAGAATCACACAACAGATGACTAGGCCACATGCAGCTAAGATGGCACCACCGAGGTAGCCTTCCCCTGGATTTTCAGGGAGTAGCTCCTTGTAGGAACCTGATGAACCTCTACAGCAAAAGGCGACATTGTTGGGCCTGTCAGAAGGGGAGCCCACTACCTCCTCTCCACGAGTGAAAGGAAAAGGCCAGAATTTGCTCCATGTGAGGTCAGATCGGGAAATGACTGCTGAGAGGAAGCAGGCTGCGCCAAAGACCCGGGCTCAGAAAGCCTCCATGTGTCACTCAGCATCGCTATCTGTTCAGTGAAAAGTGAAAGCCATTGTGATGAACTCACATTTTATAGTGGCGTAGTCCCCTAAGGTACCCAGGGACCTCTTGGTGCAGTTCTGTTCAGAAGGAAAGCCGCGGTATAACGGAAACAAGATACACCCCACATCACACATATGATACTTAGACTATCATTTTATGGGGACTTTTCTCGCTCTACAGTCAAATGGAGAATGTCTCTTAGACCTCTTACCAAGCTATGGAGGTATAAGGCCATATAGTACTGCTTGGAACCAGGACATCACCTTAGCATGCAACATACAGGAAGGCGACTTTGCCTTACAAGTTCCGCATCACAACAGCAGATATCTCGATCACAGAGTTGGGATATTGATAATATTCAACCAGTTCTGGAGGAGCAGGCATGAGCCAGGAGGCCACAGAAGACACCTGAAGCCCATAGGTTTCAGCTCCATATTCCAACTATAAGCCCTATTTTGAGCCCTTTACTTTTTTATTTTATTTTACTCCTACTAAAGAACATTATGTCTTATTTTAAGTTTTCAGCTTTAAGTTATGTTGATGTTTTCTAAAGGTTCTTTTACCTGATTACCACCGATTATCATCTGGGCCTCGATAGCCCAGTTCTCCATTGGTATGTCATGCGCACGTAATAAATGTTCAAGAATCCTGAGTCGTTGCAGTGCCACTCTCCACCCACTGCCAGTTTTCAAATTTTGGAATATGAAAAGACAGTATAGTATAGAACGAGAAAGGAGAAAAAGTAGGATCGAAAGAGGAAAACTGTAAGGTCTCCTGGAAGACAGGGCACAGGACCTTAGAATATCGAATGCAGTGAATCAAAAGAGGAATAGAGTCTGTACCACTGTATTGACCAGAAACCCATGTGAAAATAGGTGACACACCCTTCAACAGGGGATCTAGAGCAACGGTGTGAGATGCTATAGGTCCCAGGAAACAGAAAATAGAAAAGAAGGTGTATAGTGAAGAACTGCTCCGCAACGCCGGTAGACAGCCCCTGTCCCACTTTTCCAAACCCTTCTAGGTGTTTATGGATAGTGTGCTAAATCACGTATCCCAGAGATCCCAGACCTTGGTGAAAGTAGCTATAGAGTTTCGAACTTGTGCTGTCAACTTGGATAAGGTAATTGTACTTGAGTTTTACAAGTACTAAGGAGGTCTGAAGTGCTTCGGGGCATGACCATTTCTGTTCTAATGCCCTTTGGGTTACTAAGTAAATCATATTTAGGAGTTTTTGTTTGTTTTTGGTCAGGTCGTCCATGGGTTTAGATAACAGGCAGGCCCATTCTCCTCTGAAGGATCTGAGAACTTAGATCTGTTACTTTGTGCCAAAAGTCAGCTAGTATGGGGTATGACCACCACATGTGGATGTAGGTACTCTTCCCTCTGCACAACTGCCAACAAGTGTCAGTGGGATTCAGTTTCATCTGCTATTGCTTTACTGGGGTCACATACCACCTAACTAGTGTTTTGTAGGACTGCTCTTGGAGCGATACACACATAGATGTCTTTTTACAGGCTTCCCAGATATCCTGCCAATCTGTCCCCTCGAGTACCTCCCTATGAGTGAACCCTACTCATTGGACTCTGAACTAAAATGGTTATAAAGTAATGTGATTAATTTGGTCTTTTCGGTAAAACACATATTTTTTTCAGAGAAAGTCATCGGTTTTGCAGCTGCCCCCTGAACATCTGCACTCTTTGCAAAGTCATATATTTGCAGATATCTAAAATAGTTGCATGATCGGAGAGAGACTTGGGTGTCCAAGTGCTCAAAGGTGACTATGTTTATTATTAACGTACTATATTGTTGAAGCCCCGTAGTTTATATCCCCTGATAGTCCTTGGGACTCATACCCGTCAGGAATGCCCTATTCCTGAGCACTGGTGTCATAGGGAAGGGAAATTCCCTAAGGGAATATTTTTGTTGTGTTTAGTCCCGGATCTGGACCCGGTTGAGGATTGACAGGTATGTGGTCCTCAGGATAGCTCGTTGGGTTCTAGGTACCAAATGAAAACTTGGAGGAGGTCCACCCCAGTCATCAGGGACTCTATGTCCACCCAGCACCTTTTTTGGGGGAGGTGAATGTCAGTGGGCAATTTTGGTTAGATGTACTACGTGATAATATAAGTACAAGTGGGTCGATGTAATAGACTACAGGCTAATCTAGGGCATTTGTTTTGCCATATAAATGTGTCGGTCGCCCTTTGTATGCCTGCTAAATCTCCATAGGTGACTCTTACTGGTAGGGTTTGAAACAAAAACAACAATTGAGGGAGAATGATCTTCTTGATTATGTGTACCACTAGGAAATTGGTTTGTCCATCCACTGTTCTAGTTCTCTAATGAGGGTGTGGAATAAACTAATATAATTACGTTTAAACAGTAAGGTGGAATCTGCTGTTAGGCGAACGCCCAGGTAGTAAACTCCTCTGTGGAGATTTTTAGGTGGTATTTACTTCGAATAAACGCCATATTCGGAGCCGAAAGGGCACAGATACTGATTTGGTCAAGTTGCCTTTATATCCTGCGAGATTACCGTAACGGTGTAATAGTGTCCTCAAGTGTGTCAGAGAGTTAATTGCATCGTTAAGAGTAAGGAGGACATCATCAGAATAAGCCGATACCTTGAATTGTTGTGCCTACACCCCCACTACTAAATATGCAGATGTGTCCTGATGGCCTGCAATAGTGGTTCCAAGATAAGTGCGAACAGGAGCGGGGATTGGGGGCACCGCTGTCTCGTTCCGTTGCCTAAGGGGAATGAGGTCTTACTAGCTCCTGTTTTTAACATCTGTGCTCGTAAGTCAGTGTATAAGGCCTGGATTGAAGGCACTTTTGACTCCGCCATACACCACGTTAGGTCCGCTCCATGGCAGGGGTTTTCATACAGTTGTCATTCCGGGTGTATTAGCCATGTGAGAAGAGGTGTGAACCACTATGACAATATAATTCTATTTTTTTTATTTATCATGCAACACAGGCCCATGAGAATCACATAATTATACTTATTAATTTACGCGTAAAGCTTCACAAATTATGATACTCAGGTGGGGGTCGATCTCCATGTGTGCCACAGCATCCCTGGAACAATCGGAAGGAGGGCATATAGAAGTGAATTTTGTTTCATATAGCAGTCAAAGCAGGGACTCTGGGAGCCGAAAAGGATTTCCAGACTCTAGCTATCAATTGACGAGCTGCCTGTCAACACAATTTGGTAGATTAGTTTACAGGCCACCTGTTTGGTCCCGGGTGGTAAGACCAGTAGAAGATACATTTGTGGAGTAAAGGGGATAGAACAGCCCGTAGACTGCAAGATAATGTCGTCTACCTTCTGCCATAAGGGCAGCAAGGTCGAAACAGTGCCACCATGCAAATTTGTTTTCATATTGAAATAGACGTATGTGGTATTTTGTCAGGCAGACTTTGTTTGTAATAGCTTAAGACAAATGATTTGAGTTGTAAGTATTAATGGGGGGTACATGGAAGACTGTATTTTTCTGACAGGTGGTCAAAATTCAGATGGGTATTATTTTGAAAAATATGGTACAGATGTGTAATCCACACCGCATTCCATGTGGCTGTGTGAAATGTAGGTATACATTAAGGGCACATATTACTCCGATTTTGAAGCAAGGTAAAATCCCCTATGAAGTGAGTAATTATCGTCCTATTTCTTTGGTCAATGTCGAAGTTATGCTTTATGCCGCAATTTTAGTGGAACGATTAAAAATAGTATTGCCATCACTCATTCAACGGGACCAGATAGGCTTTATGCTGGGTAGGCACTCCTCTAATAACATGCGTAGGGTCCTAGATCTACTGGAGTGGGCTCGGACTGAGGGAACCCCCCTCCTGACCCTGTCAGTGGATGCAGAAAAAGCCTTCGACAGGGTCAGATGGGGGTTCTTGAGGAGAACTCTATCGCAGTTCGGCTTCGAAGGGTGGTTTATGGGTGCGGTAGGAGCCATATATTCGAATCCTTCAGCCCGCATAGTAGCCCGTGATTTATGCTCAGAATGGTTCAGTATTAATAATGGGACAAGGCAGGGGTGTCCTCTCTCTCCCCTATTATATGTTTTATCAATAGAACCTCTGGCCAATGACATCAGACAAAATGTTAGGATCAAAGGATTGGGAACTCAGGATGATGAATGGAAGATATGTTTGTATGCAGACGATATCCTAATTTCTATTACTGATCCACATGTTTCTCTTCCACATTTAATGCAAGAATTTAATTATAGTATTGTCTCAAATTACAGCTTGAATATTAATAAAACAACAGCTATGTCTATTAATATACAAAAAGACAAACTAACTTCGTTAAAGAAAGATTTTAATTTTAAACGGACGGAAAAAGAGTTCATATACCTGGGGGTGACTATCTCTGCAGATATAAGGCGGACCATGGAAATACATTTTTTGAAATTGTTTAAAGAGACCAACCTCTTATTAAAAGAATGGAGAGTGCATGAAATTTCCTGGTGGGGAAGGATTAACACTATTAAAGCCTATATAATCCCTAAATGGGCTTACCTATTTGGTATGCTCCCTCTCTGGATCTCTAGCCATTTGTTAAATATGCTGCAAAGTAGTATTACATCTTATATCTGGAGAGGGAAGAGACCAAGAATCAATACATATACTCTATCAAGGAAGGCCCAACAGGGGGGATTGGGCTACCCCTTAATTACTCAAATATATCAGGCCAATATGCTGGTCCATGCTAGTAATTTACTATTAAGTGATTCCAAAAACCAAGCTTGGTACAACATTGAGTCAGCTAGAATTGGACCAGATAATCTTGAGCTTCTCCTATGGAGAGAGGCAAGCCAGAATAAGCAAGTGGTCGAGATTACATCCCAATCTCCCCTGTCTTTATCACAGACATTAAAAGAATGGAATACTATAAAGAAAAAGCTGAATATCAATAAAAAAACAACTTTATGAGAACCTTAGATTAAGTTTTTTAGAACACTATATGTTAGAGATTAACTTGGTAAACTGGTATAAAAATTCTAACTATAAGATAAAAGATCTCTATGATGAACAACAATTGAAAAGCTTTGAAGTTCTTAAAAAACTGTTGGATTTACCTTCTAGAGAAATATTTAACTACCTTCGTATCAAGAGCTATCTTAAAGATAATATACTAACGTTAGATGGCCGTTTGGGTAAACTGTTAAGGAAAATGTTCTCCAGTTTTATGGTAAAAAAGGTATTCTCTCTTGCGATAGAAGTAATAAAACTCAAGGGGACCCCAGACATTCCCAAAGCTTTAACTAAATGGGAAAATAAATTAGCAATATCTATTCCATTCAATAATTGCTGTAAATCCTTTATGATGACTAAAAAAGCCATTCACTGTCTGAATATTCTAGAGACCTTTACCAAAATCCGGTATAGGTGGTATCTGGTACCGACTAGACTTGCAAAAATATCCAACACTAACCCGTCAAATTGCTGGCGGTGTTTTCACCCAGACGGTTCTATGCTCCATATTTGGTGGGCTTGTCCCAGAATTAAGCCTCTTTGGAGTACTTCATTTAATCTTATATATAGGATTGGAGTTTTATGCCTGGAGCATAAAGCGGAAATTGCCCTTCTCCATCTTACGGGTGTAGAAATAAAAGATAATCTCGATATTGTGATGGCAACTAAATACTAATTGCTAGATTTTGGAAAAGTACTGAGATCCCTACTAGAGACCAAGTTAAAGCCCAATTACTATACCAATTTGAGATAGAAAAAGGGTTGATCTTCATGAATGATCATTTTAACGTTAATATTTTTTTTTTTTTTTTTAATTCTTTATTTTTGCAGTGCATATAGTGGTAACAGTCAGGCACGTGGTACCCCAAAGGCAATCCGCATGCATGTTTCTAAAACAAAGAGTGACAACATGGAAAGCATTAGGGTATGGTAGTACAATGCACTATTTTTAGATTTATGAACAGGCTTAGATCATGCTATTTAGTCGTATTATAGATTATAAGATAGATTTTCAATAGTGGTAACAAGCGCTGCCAACGTTAGGTATTACTAGTAGTCAACGCTACCGACAACAGGTATCCGAAGGTCTATGTAAATTAGTTACACAACATCACTGAACTGACAGGTTATACGTGTTATTTAGTGGATGTGTGTGCAAACAAGCCGCTAGGGTCGAAGAACGATTATTAGTGTATCCCTATGCCATGTTGCTAGTATTAGAAAATGATGAGGGCTTAAAAGTGGCGGTTAGGTATACATGCTAAGCCAGACTAGCGAGTCTCCAGTGTGGGGCGCGGTGTTGCGCTAAACGCCAACCTAGTGGACTGAAAAGCCTGATCATATTGTATATCATGCTAAATTAACAAGCTTGTGAGACAGGCCTACAAGAGTCCACAATATCGCACATGAATTAGGTACTGGTACTGACAGTGTGGTACTCAGAGAAGCTGCACTTTTTTGGTACATTATAACAAGATAGTAACAATTTTATGATCGAGAGAATATAAACTTAAGTCCATGTAAGCTGGATCATATCAGGTGACCGCCAGGTTAAACCGGGTCTGCCAGCGCCATCACTGGAACTTGCCTGCAAGCCGTCCGGGTCTTCATATCCCTGCATTCAATGCCCAGTCTATGGGGAGGTCGTCGATCGCTCTGCAATGGGCATGTTTCATGCAGATATGCACCTTTCTTAAGAGTAGGAGGCTGCACTGCGTCTGGGTGTCTTGTGGTGCACCTGCACGATGATCCGCCATCTTGTGGGGTTAGGACTTTGGGCACATGTGGAGGCCAGAAATGCAGAGTGGTCAAAAGGGATCCATTTGTGGTCAGTGACAGCTAATGCCTCTGCGCCAGCTTGCCTGTCGTTGAACCACACTGCCTGAACAGTCTCCTCAGTGGGGGCCTCCCGTCAGTCAGCTTTGACCGCTCCAGCTCGTACCCGTTGCCGGCGGGTGACGGCCATTTTGGGAAATACCGCTGGTGAGTTGTCTGCAGCAGGGTGGTTGTTTCGTCCCCGCGTGTCGGATACATGACAGGAGTTGCTGCTTGTGCGGGCAGACCGGGATGACCCCCCCGGTCCAGAGGGGGGGGGGACGCCGGACACCGGCTGGAGACCCGGGAGAGCGGCCGTCTCGTCCCGGCTCAAGCTCCTCACGCCTCGGGCCTTCATCGGGTTACGGAGGGCAGCTTGTGGGGTATCCCCTCGAACCCCAGGTTCTGGGGATCAGGGTGGTAGTTGGTGCGGGTGGCTATTAAGATTTGTGCCCCCAGTTTGCTCCGTTTTCGGGCCTCAAAGCGGGAGCTCAGACAAAACGTGTCTGATCCCGTCGGCGGTCCGGCCCCGCCCCCCTTAACGTTAATATTTTGACGCTATGTTCAAACCTTATTGACAAGACTAGAGGGCTTTATTGAGGTGAACTTAATGGAAAAATTTATTATGACCTTCCTAGACCCAGTTGAAACCCAGTATTGATAATACCTCATGGGCTCCTTGACCATATATCTGATATTAGTGGTATTGTTTATGGAATTTTTGACCTGACATATTTCTATAATATCTTGGATCAGTTTTGTTCGTATTGTATGTCTTATTCATGTGGGTATTGGTTCTTGTGATGTTTCTTTGGATTTCGGGGTCTGTATCTTTGGATTTCGGGGTCTGTATCCTTGGTTCCCCTGGAGGAATTGGAGCCAAGGACACCAGGTAGCATGATATTCATGATATTCGTCATATTTAAGAGTAAAAGAGTAGGATAGTTCTTCCATCGTTCTAATGGAGTCTACTCTGGCTATCCAGGCTCTTATGGTAGGGGCTGTGGATTGTTTCCACATTGTAGGAATGAGAGCGTTCGCTGCTGTTAGGAGGTGGTTGAGGAGTATTCGTTGGTGTTTGGCCATGGGTTGGTGATAGAGGAGGAACAGCATGGTTTCGGGTTTCTTGGGGAGATTGATGCCCGTTATAGTACCTATAAGGTTGGCAATCTTTCCCTAGTAGTCTTGGATCACAGGGCATAGCCACCAAATGTGGCTTGTGGTTCCCGCTACTTGCTTGCACCGCCAGCAAATGTTGGGCGAGTTAGGGAAGAATCTATTGATGCGGGTGGGGGTATAATGCCACCTAGCTATCCTTTTGTAATTGCCTTCATGGGTGCTATTGCTCCTAGATGTGTGGAAGATGTTTTTGAATTTTTTTTGCCAATCTTTTGTTTGAATCTGTGTGTTCAGGTCCCTGTCCCACTTTATTGGGAAGTTCGGTAGGGTCTCCTCCTGTTGTAGGCGTATTGTTTTGTAGAACGTTGAGATTAGTCCCATGCGCAGTGTACGGCGTGAGCATTGTGTTTCAAATAATGTGAGGTTTCTATGGCCTTGGAGGAGTGTTTGGTTTGATTGTATGAAGTGTTTGATCTGTGAGTGTCTAAGTCTGGTCATACCCGAAGGTTCAGAGTTCGGAATTAGGTACTCTAGGGGGGCTATTCCCTTGTCGTTGAGAACGTCGCCTAAGGAGAGTGTGTGGGTCTGTTTAGGAAAGCTCTGGAAGGCTGTTGGGTTTGAGCCAGGGAGAAAGGATGGGTTCTCTGTTAATGGATATAGTGGTGATGGGTGAGGTGCTATGTGTTTTTCCTTCCTGAGTTTATGCCAGGTCCGCAGTGTGTGTGTTATCGTCGGGTGAAATGCAGCATTGTGTGTTTTTAGATCTGTCTCCCGTCCTAGCCAGGGGACGTTATGGAGTGGGGTCTTTAAAAAGTTGGCTTCGATCTGTACCCATTGGGTGTCGTTGCGGGGATGCGCCCATTCGTATATTCTCGTGAGGCTGATGGCGTTATGGTAGGTCACTAGGTCGGGGAGTCCAAGACCTCCCTTTTGTTTACTCTTAGTTAGACAGTCATATTGGAGTCTGGGGGGTTTTCCAGCCCAAATGAATGTGTTGAATATCTTTTTGGTTTGTGCGAAGAAGGGCGAAGTTTGGGAAGTACATTCATTTTTAGAATATTGACCCTGCAGAGCCATCCAAATTGTGGTTTGTTCCAAGCTTTGAGGTCGGCTGCTATAGTGGCTAGGAGGGGGAGGGAAGTTGATATCGAAAGTTCGGTCTAGTTGTGTGGCCAAATGGACTCCTAGGTATTTAACCGATTCTGGGGGCCACTGGAAGGGGTACTTTTTGCGGAATGTGGAAATAGTACCTCGAGATAGGTTAAGGGGGAGAATTTCACTTTTACCTACATTGATTTTGTATTTGGAAACCTGGTGATACATCTATATCTCTTGTAGGAGGTGAGTTAGTGAGGTCTCCGGGTTTGAAATCGTGAATGCTGTGACCTTATACTCGTTATGTGCTACTTTAAGGCCTGTTATGCCTGGGCAGTCTCTGATACCCTGGAGAAAGGGTTCCATCGTGAGAATGAATAATAGTGGGGAGAGGGGGCAACCCTGTCTCGTGCCATTGGTTATATGTATTATATCGGAGAGTTGGCCGTTGACTCTTATCGTCGCCCCTGATTTGGAGTATATGGCCGCTATCCATTTGGTCCAGTTTGGGCCAAAACCTAATGCTTGCAGTGTATTTTTGAGCAGGGACCAGTCTACCCTATCAAACGCCTTCTCGGCATCAATGGTGAGTATAAGGCTTTGGGACTGATCTATCTTGGCGGTGTGGATGAGGCTGAGCAGTTTTGTCGTATTATTTTTCGCTTCACGCCCCGGCACGAATCCTGATTGGTCTGGGTCAATTAGCCCTCCAAGTACTGGTTTCAGACATTCAGCTAGGATCTTGGTGAAGATCTTAAGATCTCCGTTGATGAGGGAGATAGGGCGGTAACTCCCACAATCCTCGGGATCCTTCCCTGGTTTATGTATAAGGGTTATGTGGGCCTCTAAGGATTCATTTGGGAAAGTGTGTTCTGACGTGAGCGCGTTAAATGCAGCCACGAAGGGTAACTTTAGGGTATTCGAGAACGTGAGTGTGATGTTTCTATATTTCGATATTGCATATTACATTTTTACGCACTGGAAGATTTATCTTCTACATACATACAATGTAATTTGCCATACCTGTGTGTGTTTTACTCGAGAAAGGATGTCTTTTTTGTAGTACCTTTCTCGGTTGCTGTACTGTATATTTATATTGTTATAAAACTCAATAAAAAAGGATTGAAATAAAAAAAAAAGAAATGTAGGTATACGATAGGTTAGGGCTCTAAGTGGTGTAGCGAGTGAAAGATCTGGTATGCTACTGAAGGAAGGTTTGTAGCTATATTTGGAGGGGTATGTTGCGAACACATGGTCTGAACTCACAGGGAAGCCACAGTAGGTATGGCAGGACATAAGGCTCTAGCCTCTTCTTTGCATTGCAACTCATTGGGGTGGTGCTGTGTTAATAGTGAGATACTACCAACGCCAATATAGAAGCAGTATAATAGGTTTGGACGTTGGGGACCATCAGGCCACCTCTCTTCTTTTCTTGTTTCTTTCCTGCCCAAATTAATTTATCCAAGTCTTGTTGGATACTTTTAAAAAAGGAGGGATTAGGATCGGGAAGGCGCAAAACAGGTATTGCATCTTAGGAAGTATGGACATTTTAAAAGCCTCGATCCTTTCTGTCCACGAGAAGAACAGTGGGGACCATTTATTCATTAATTTTTGGCAAGCCTTTCAGGTCTGAATGTAATTCGTTGCAAATGGTTCAGAGTGATTTTTAGTGAAAGTCACCCCCAAGTATTTAATAGAGTCTGACTTCCATTGAAAGAGGTATATGTGTTTAAGAGGTGATATGGTGGATGAGGGAATGCCAGTACTCAGAACCTGCATTTTGCTTGTGTTTAAGGAGTAGTAGGAAACTGATCCATACTCTCGGATCAGATTTAGAAGTGCTGGTAAGGATGTCTGTGATTCAGCATATTCATAAGGATATCATCAGTGAAGGCACTTACTTTTATTTCCCTATCAATGATTTGGATTTCCTTAATTTGTGTGTTCTCCCTGAAAAATTGTAGGAGCGACTCCAGGGCCATTACACAAAGCAAAGGGGAGAGGGGGCACCCCTGCCTATTACCGTTGGTAATACTAAATATGGGGGAGAGGAAACCCGCTTGTAACACTTTTGCCGCTGCGTCGGCATAGAGGGCAAAGATTTGTCGTATAACCTCCTGTGGGAACCCATAAGTGTCCAGGGTTTTCCCCAGTAAGTCCCAGCCGAGGCGGACAAACGCCTTCTTGGCATCCACTGCCAGTAAGAGACCGCCTTAGCTAGACCCCCAGAGGTGTTCCAAGACCAGCGAGAGCTTATATGTATTATCTTGGCCCTGTCTACCCTTAACAAAGCCCTGTTTGGTCATCACTGATTAAATAGGGCAAAAGCGTGTTTATTCAGTTGGCCAGGATCTGCGTAAATCTTTGCATCTGTATTAAGAAGGGAGATTGGGCAAAAGTTTTTACAGATGTTAGGTGGTTTCTCCTGCTTGGGAATGGTAACTATCGATGCCAATAACATTTCTACTGTCAGTGAACCTGTGCGGGAAACCGATAGGTAAACTTTGGTCAGGTGAGGGGCTAGGAGCTCAGCAACTTGCTTGTAATAAGCATTTGAACAGCCATCTGCTCCTGGTGATTTATTAGAGTGGAGGTGGAGGGCATGGAGAGTATCCAAGACTTCTCTGGTAGATATGGGTTGGGTTAAAGAGTGTATGTGCTCAGTGGTGAGTTTGGGCAACGTCATTCGTTGGAGGAAGTTGTCAATCTCCCTATGTGTAGGGATGTGGATATTGGCGTTGGAACCTTAATTATATACTTGGGTGTAAAAGTCAGCAAATTCTTCGCCAATTGCCTGGGGGCCAATCCGTTTTTTCAAATATTTTAAAAGTCAGAATTAATAAGCCTGTAACTTAGTGCTAGTGTATTATCTTTGTTGGCAATATTATGTTGGCTATGGCCATGTCGGTGTTTGGCTCTTCCCCTTGCATAAAGTGATTACATAGATTCGTGAGGTGAGGGGCCAGTTAGTCTCGGAACCACTTTTAGTAACTAATATATCCATCAGCCCGATTGCCGTTGAAAGCCATGATGGATGCTTTCAGTGACTCTGCCTCTTCCCTAGTAACCCTTGGCGAAGACAAATCTGTGAGGAAACTACGTAATTCTGAGGAGTATTTTATATTGTCTGATGTGAGGTGGGGGGAGTGGTTGTATAAGGCTGAAAAGCATGTTGTGAACACCTCATTGATAGCCTCAGGTGTGGTGACTAGTTCATTGGATATGGTGCTGATTTTGGTTATTAGTTTATGTCCATGTCTTGGTCGCAGAGCTCTGGCTAAGAGTGTGTCCATTTTATATGCTTTCTTATAAAATAATCATTTAGACCATAGCAGAGAGAAGGCCACCTCTTCAAGGGATATTTCCCTGATGGAGTGTCAAGTTCTCGTAATTTGGAACTGGTTAAATTTCTTTTATGTCGTTGCTCTGCTTTCCTCAGAGCAAATTGTAATTCCAATAAGAATCTTATTTTAGTTTGTTTTTTACGTGTGGCTACCTTTATGAAGTGCCTGCGAAATACATTCTTAAAGGATGCCCATACCATAGTAGGGTTTATATCTGGTCTAATGTTCTGTGCAAAATAATTTGTAATAGCTGTTCGTCACTTTTCTTGAGGAGGCTAGTGTTTAGTTTTCAGGACCAATTCGAGTTATATTGATGTTTGCCAACGGTGACCGTAATGTCCACATGATCTGACAAGTTGATACTGTCAATTTCTGGATGGGTGTGGAGTAGAATGTGAAGTCCTGGGTGTCGGGGAGGTTGAAGTCTCCCAACGTCTATAAAGCCCATGTGAGTCAGAAATGCATGCATAAGTTTGTCTTGCCCTCCTTGCCCCTGTGACCTAAGAGAGCCCGTTTTTGAACTTCTGTCGACCGACAGACATGGTACTGCATTAAAATCACCTCCAACCATGAGCACACCACCTCCTAAATTAGAGACCAAAGTTTCAAGAGTAGGCCAAAAGATATGGCTGGCACGTTGGGAGCGTACACATTTAATATATGGATTTTCGGATTATAGAGGGCACCCATAATATATAAGTAACGTCTATGGGTCCACCTGGATTACCATAACTTGGAGAGTGCATTTTTTAAGGATCAGAACATCTACCCCTGCCCGTTTGAGCATCGTTCTTGTCTAATATATGTCGGTATATAATCTGTCAATTTGACAGGTGCTGACCCGGGGAGATGCATTTCCTGAAGGAGTGCAATATCAACTTTTTATAGTTTTCAATTCTCTCAAAAGCAGTCTACATTTGTGGAGTTGAGACCTTTGACATTAATAGATAAGACTTTCAACGCCATACCGCAAAACTGCGTAATGTCAGCAAACATGGTAATTCGTGTGGTCTCATTTGGACCTGCAAGGGGCTTAAAAGGAGGCAGATCGGGAGCCAGGTGTCTAATCATGTTCCCCAGCGCCGCAGACAGTACCCAAGTGAGAAATTGGAAGTTGGGAATTTTAGAAAGTAAGATAGAAGAGCAGAGATAAAGAACAAAAACATAAGAGTCTTACACTTCACAGGGATGGAAACTCATCGCACCCTTCCACTGCGTGTCAAAACGCAAGTCACAGAAACGCTAGAACTTTATATAATACAACATCTACACCCTGTTCCAAATTATTATGCAAATAATATTTTAGTAAAATCTTACTTGTATTCAAGTCTCCAGCTGCTGGCTCTGCCCATGTCTGCCTCTGACCTGCTGACATCAGAAGTGGTGGTCTGAACCAAACACAATGCTTGCCCATAGGATTGGCTGATACTGTCAAAGAGGCAGATCAGGGCCAATACAAACCATTCCAGGCCAACCAGCATCTCCTCATAGAGATGAATTGAATCAATGCATCTCTATGGGGAAGATTCGTTATCTGCATGCAGAGGGAGGAGACACTGAATGTCACTGTGTAGCACTGCCCCAGGGAGCAACTCTAGCAGCCATCTGAGGAGTGGCCAGTGGCCACTAGACTGTAATTTAAACACTGCACTTTCTCTGAAAAGACAGTGTTTACAGCAAAAAGCCTGAATGGAATGATGCTCCTCACCATAAATACAATAAGCTCTAGTTGTTCTGCCAACAATAGTGTCCCTTTAATGGAAGAAAAGTATGCTCATATGAGTACTCTGCAGTATATCAGACAAGAAAAGGGGTTAATTGTTTTGCAAAACTGGGCCAAAGGAAAACAGTGGGGCTCACCCACGAAGTACCAGATGGACACCAATTGGCCGTGAGGCAGGAGAAGGTGAAGGGAAGCAGTCTTACTTTGCATTCTTTAATTTGTGTTAGAATATTTTTGAAATCACACCATCCACATTTTTATTTCTCCCACAGAATGCTATAGATAGAGAAAAGAAAATGGCAGCTATTTCACAAAATCTATAGCCAGTGGAAGAGCATAAGGGTATATTTTGGACTTTGTCTCCCCCCCCCCCCCCATCAGAGCACGGGTTCCCAACCCAGTCCTCAAGTACCCCCTAACAGTCCAGGATTTAGGGATTACCCAGTTGTGTCTACAGTTTATAGGGGGAAAAAACAAAAAGGGGGGCAGGGTCGGGCAGCCATGCCGACAGGCTGCAGGTCACTGGAGCTCCTGCGGAATCAAGCTAATTTGGGGGAAAATACCCACCTTATGCTGCATGAGAGCTCTGAAGACTCGGGAAATGGAGTCCTGGATTGTCCCGGTGTAGCTGGAGCACCTGTTACTGGGTGACTCTAGGTCCTGGAGAGACATTTTGGGGCTTGAGACCAGAGGCCTATCCAGGAGGAGAGTGGGGGCAGACGGCCGCTGACTCGCATTCCTATATGGCTACTATAAAATAGCTGGCGTCCTCCCGGTCTCTTTCACTCCCCCTCTGGGCCAGTGGTGGTTATCCCGGCCCCCACCAGGCAAGATGTCATCAACACCCAACTACAGGGCGACTAAACGCCAAAGGTAAACGGCTCCCACGAGGCCTGCTTAAAAGGGCCGACGGCGGCTTAACAACTCCACCGGCCTAAACATGGAGAACCCCCTAAGGCGCACGGAAGCAGACGGCTCCGCCACAATACGCCTAACCAGCGCTCCCTATCACCGGGACCAGAGACCAACCAAGGGGGTGTACCCAGAGAAGGCATACCCAAACATAACGCAGCCCGCACCTGAACACAGCGGCTTCAGTGGCACCGCATTTAGACCCACCAGAGGACCGGGAGACCCGGCAATCCGCAACCACGGTGCCCTCTGGCAGGACTTTGGGACTCAGAGGACTTTCTTATAGGGACTATCCCCAAGCATGGGAATAAACTGCCTTTCAACATCTCCTATGCAACCAGAGCCGGAGGTGACCCCGACATCGCACAATGACTGGCACCTAAGGCACACACCACGGAACCTACCGACAGCCTCAAAAGCAGTTACTGCGGCTGCATTTGATAATTAAACATACTGCACTGTCATTCACGTTATTATCACCGTTATAAGAAATGCCAGTTTGTTTTTTATGCCTAATGCTGACGATGACATAGTCTGCCCTGCTTTGCCTGGTGGTATATTACTTTACTTTTACACTTAATTTAGTTAAGCTTGTTACTTAATTATTTTCTAACATGTCAGTAAGTCAATCTGTATTTAAGCCTGTACTTATAACCTTACCTGACACACAAGACTAAAGCTCATAAAAGCGTAACTTAGCATACAAACTACAACTTAACTTTTAAAAAATGTACATATATCTCCATGTCACTAATGTACAAATGCTGTGTTTACATCACCTAACTCTGCCATTGTGGCATGGTCAAACGTTCTGTAAATCTCAAGCAACGCTCACCCACTGTTTATATTTTCTCTTACAAAACTAAAAATGTGCTGTATACTCATATGCCACGTTATGTTTCAACTGTTCGTTACATTACTGCTTGTGACTGCTATTGTGGCTGAACAAGCATATTGCTATACCATGCACAACAAAAATAAAGAATAAAAAAAAAACAAAAAAAAAAACATTTTAGACAACATAGTAATCCCTAAATCCACGACTGGTAAGGGGTACTTGAGGACTGAGTTGGAAATCCCTGCTCTAGAACATGGAAAGCCAGGAATAAAGCCTAGTCAGACAACCTTAATAGTAAGTGTCCTTGGGCAAGACACCTAACCATATATTTTACTCTACCGCTAATACTTTTCTAGAATTGTAAAGTGTGCTGGAATATATCGGAGCCATATAATGCTAATAATAAGAGGGCTATATGAAAATATTTTATTTCATGGCATGGTAAGATTCTGATGCGGCTCTTGTTCTAGCCATCAGACATAAATGTTCATCAAAATTCTTGACAAGATTTAAAAAAAAAAAAAAAAAAATAGATCAGGAGTCACATTTCCTTTAAACTTCTGATACTCTTAATTCCTCAAATATCTCTCATTTGCATGATTTTAAGTCTAATCTGACACGTTAGATTTGTTCTTAACCTGTTATATCAATAAATATAAGGAAAAAAAGGCGCTTCTTCAAGTTTTGTTTATTCTGGAGGTAAAAAAAAAAAAAAACACTTGACACCAATACAACAGGCAAATTTAATGGTTTATATTTCAGTTAAGCATGGCACAAGAGCAAAGCCTATCGATGCAACACAGATGTGAGTAAACATTTGTCAGAGCGTAACATAGCAAGCTTTATCGACATATCCTTTAGAAACTTAATTCACTAAATTGAGAACAGCGATTCAGTCCTGCAAATGCATAGTTAGAATAACTATGGGAAAGGGCTAGCTAATAATCCCTTCTGTCAATTATGGCTCATCAAGGCCCAGAGCTTGATTAAGAGGAACATGTCTATTTATACAGCTGAAGTTGGCCCTTATATCTCAGTTAGACAATCGTGCAGTGGTGGTCTCATTTCAACAAGTGACCCAATACCTTAGAGTGCAGTAATATCTTATCACAGACATTCCACATGTTGCCAAATAGTTGACTATTGTTGAAATGAGACCACCACTGCAGGATTGTCCAACAGAGATCCTGGTAAACATTTTTGTGATGTTTTTCAAATGTTAGAAGTCATTTAGGTTAATAAACAATAAAAATCAAAGTTTCAATACAAAGATGCAGACAGAGTAAGTGGGGTTTCAGAAAAGTGGGCTTGCCTAAAATATATAAAGGTATTTTATCAGTACTAATGGTATGAATCAGTCATTAATTATAGCTATATATGATGGTCCAACAACTTACTAGGCTTTGAATAATGCTTGCTGTTCTGCAAGATTTTGTGCTCAAGCTTTCCATTAAACATTTACCATTTGCAATGTAATATTTTCTGCAGTTTTTAACAATTATTATAATATTATTTATATAGCGCCAGCAAATTCTGTAGCGCTGTACAATGATTCTGCCATTACCTCTTGGATTGCACATCAATATATTTACATTAAATAACAGAGAAATTGAACTGTAGCAATCAACAGCTACAAAAACCAGTAAGGTAAAACGAGTTATTCACTCACATGGTGACATTATTATTTTGCCTCCATATAAAAAAAAAAAAAAAAATTGTAAACTTTTGTTATTTCTTATAGGGGACACAGGTCACCCAAATACCAGGACACTAGAGCGTTAGGAATACATGTTGTAGTGTCCTTTTAACATGCGAGTGAACTGATTAGAGCAACGTTCGTTAAGTTTGTTAAGATCTTAGGATTTTGTTACTGGTACTGCTGCTATACTCATTTTAATATAGAAAAATATATGAAAACCTAACATGAAACAGAATTACCACGTCCAAAGGTCAGAGCCACCGTTTGCAAGCACGTGCTACTTCTCCCAGCTGGACTACCACCACAGCTAAATGCCGGAACAGACAACCACCACCACAGGATAAACACATGTATATACGCAGGTACTCTGCAGATATATGATACGGACCTTTCCCCTTACACTCTTCTTTATAGGGTGTATTTACAAGGAGTGCCTTATATGCATTTGTAATGGAAAGGCAATTATGTGAAATAATATAGTTTGGGGTCAACAAAAGAAAACAAATGCATTTAAAATAATATTTATTATCTTTGTTCAAAATCATAAAACATAAGTAACAATACATATGCCCAGAACATAAATCTAACAATTAAATTGACTGAAATTAAAATTAACTCCCATCACCATAAAATAAATTTAAAGTAACACAAATACAAAAGGGCAAAATATACATTGCAACAAGTATAGTGAAATACTTCATGCTGTGTCTTACACACACACACACAATTTGCATTTTTTCCCCATACACTAAGTTTTCTAAGCTTTGATTAACAAAGACAAGAACGCCAAAGGTAGTACTGCATTAATGAAATAGGAAATGACTGATAATTATTTGAGAGACTATTACTTTTCTGTGCAATTATTGATTTCTTTGGTTACACTTTTAAGACATCTTCTTATGGCTTCTTCGAAGTTGGGATCTGCAGAAAAATAAAAGCAAACAGTAACAATGTAAATATTCTCAATTCCTAATTAACCCTTAAAGGGTTACTCCATTGTGGAATTTAATGCAGTATAATAATATACACTGCTCTGTGTGTATCTTTTTTTCCCCTCTTCAGTAGTCCATCCACGTAGCAAATACCAGTAAAAACTCACCTAAAGGTTTCGTTAACAGGCTTCTTACAGCGGTCTTTATGTAAAATCTTTCAGATGTTCAACACACTTGTCAGCAGCCCTGAACTTGAACTCAATTCTGATTTTTGGTTCCAGTCATAATAGTGATCAAAAAATGCTTGCGGGCTTTGTTAAGTAATTAAATAAAATTTCTGCTCTTGTTAGGCACTTGCTGGCTAGGATGACACGTCTCCCTTTTGGGCTAACACAATGCCAGCCCCACCTATCCTGGCAGAATACATGCCAATGTTGGCAACCATCATACAGTGTTAGGTTTTGGTATAAGTGTATAAACAAATGGACTGTCCGCTAATAAATGTAATTTGTGTTATGTAAAAAGTTTTAGTGTAATATTTTTACATATAACAGATCTTTTTCAAACTGGTAATTTTGGAATAGATTCTCCTTTAACGAAATAACAGATTAAGGAAAGTAAATATATTTGTGATGCTTATTCTATGGCAATGAATGGAAACAGTCTGTTCAATATGACTAACTGCACATCTGAGTATTTCATAATAAGGAGATGGATAATCTAATCGAAAAAACAAACATGGATAGAAGGACTTGTTTTTTCTATAGGATTTTGGGTGACGCTGGATGTCCTCATGCATAGTTTCAGGACGTCCAGTGTTAGTTAGGCGACCAAAAGTTGCGTAACAACCCAGTAGCCCCTTTTGTTGCTGTCTGGTAGACCGTTACTAGAAGTGGTATTAACCCTAGCAGGTAATTATTGCAGTCTAATAAAAACTGCAATAATTACCACGGCCGGGTTAAGGGACCTAGGACACTGTGCTTAGACCACTTCAATGAGCTGATGTGGTGTGGGTGCCTATAAAGTCTCTTTAAGATCGGTTTGCTATGACGAACCAAGGAATTCCTCAATATTGCCACACTGAAAATGTGGAAATGTTAAGTCTGCATTTTTAATCTCAGCTTTTCCAATCCTGGATAACTTTGATAGGTTGAGTATGTTGGGTTGGACCCTGAGAGCTTCGAAGAGCATTAGTTTAGATCTTACTATTCTTAAAATTACATTATATTGAGAGACATGGCTAGGTAACTCAGCAACATAACCACTACAAGAGCTGTGGTGAGTGACTTCAGCTGGGGAAAGAACGCTGGGTTGCATCTTATGGAGCGATTAGCTCTGTTTTCTGTGTCACATGAGGATCTTTTTCCTTTTCCCTGAAATGAGCTTATCTGATTTATAACGTGGTAATACCAGCCTATCATATGTATGGCAATTATCTCATCTACTCTTGATGTACATAATTCTATGTTATCATGTCTATTTGTAGACATTCTATATCCAGAGTTCTGTAAATACACTGTGCATCTGACCTCTGGATTGTTTTTGTAGACTTTACTTGAATGCTGCCTTCTCAGAACTCTGTATACTCTTTGGATTATGGTTGTGTGTCCAGACCTTAAAGTTTTGTTGCATTCTTCTAGATGCTTGCCACAGAGATCCAGGAGAAACCACAACTACCTCTACTGCTGCTAAAGTAGGCCTGGGCTGGTGAGTTAAGGCCTAAGGTAGGCCTAAGGTAGGCCTGAGCTGGTGAGTGGTTTCTGAAGCTGCACATATTTTGTGTATACTGCAAAAGGCTATCTATGTATGCCGTCATTGTGTTTATGGCGTCTCCAAATAGCAAAACCATAGTCAGTACTACCTGCTTGGATATTATTCTTTCTTGTCTCCAGCTTTAGCCCTAAATGTTACCTGGACTCCTAAAGATACTATTGTTACAGCATATGTGACTGATTCTTGGCTAGATTTATCAGTGCTATCTGAAGCCACATGCACAGTTACATAGTTATATAGGCTGGGGGGAAAAAACTAAAATAAAAAAAAAAAGGTTAGTTAAAATCATATATCTCAGAAAACAGATATGGGTTTAGCCCACCACTACGTGACAATACCCCAATTCGTCTCCCTTGTTAAAATTAGTGTAGGACCCACCTATATTTGGGTTCTGTGACGTTGTGGGGGCTTAACACGAGATGGTAATATGGATCTCCATATTTGTTTGATGAGACAGGTGATTTTAAGTAGTGTTGTCAATTTTAAAACTGTATTTGTGTGTGTGTGCTGCCACTTCTTGTGTTTTCTTGAAATCAGTGTGTATTGTTTTCGTTCTTATTTTTTTTTATGCTATTCACATGGTTTCATTTAGTTGTCTTTATTTTTCTAGACTAAAGCTATAACAATTATCTTTCATGGGTTTGAAGTAAAAATGTAACCTTTTGTTTAGACAAAACCAGAATGAACCATCTGTGGAACAGTAATTGTTATATGGAATCTTCCCAAAGACAGTGAAACACAGGGCACTTGGAATAATGGATTTAATTGATGTATTGCTGATTTTTATTTGAGGCACGTTGTTCAGCCTAGCCGTTTACCTGAGAATGTGTCGGATATGCTGTTTAACAAGGCACACATTAGCTCTCCATCAATGTGATGAGGGTTAAGAATATGAGCAGGTCTCTGGGTCTTCTTAAACTGGCTCTCCAGCTCCAGGAAACCTTTATCGCCTGAGAGAATGGTGAAGGGGATTTCCTTTGGTAGCAGCTCATCCATACGACCAGCCTGAAATTACAAAATAACAAAACAAAAAACATACATTATTGTGATAACAACTCTAATAGATTGAAAAGCAATGCAAAGAATGTGGACAACATTTAAACAGTTTACTTTGTTGTTTTATCCGCCAGGAGCCCATGTCCATGCTGTACTCTCCCACATGCATGAGTGTACAACACGGATGTCTCTGAATGCTTCTGAGAGACCGTGGGAGCCTTCGTAGGTATTATCTTGCAATGGGTGAGATAATTCCTTATTACCACAGCCCTCGCTACCAAAGACTGGGGGAAGGGACACAACTTGATACTGGTAGCTCTGCCTTTTGTCAGCTTGAGAATTTAACATAAGACAAAGAAGTTTCTATGATATAGTTCACTGCATTGGAATTTCAATAAAATTCAGGAATACAAACATGTTCCTAACACTACATTACTTCTCTTGGGAGATTAAATGTTGTTTTATTCTACCCCAGTTGAGGATGTGGGGCAAAAGTCATCCTCAGGGTGAAGATCTGAGGAAGGATATGTTAGTAGCTGTTTTTTGTTGGTCTAATTTTATTTATACAATAATATATTGCCTACCATACGTATATCAAGTGATATCACACTCCAATTCAGCCCAGATACCAGGCATTGCATAGGAGAAAACAAGAATTCTGCTTCTCCTTCTTTCTCTGAACTGACAGGGCTTGTAAGAGAGCCTACAATGACTGACAGGGACCCCAAATAGAAACTCCAGTTTCAGTTGGTGTCAGATTTATACATTGATTTACATATTTTTTTCAAGACCTCACAAACACATGCTGAGTAATATTAGCATTTGTGAAAAGTGACAGTTGTGTTTTCAGGAATTATTACTTACATGTAAGCAAATAGCAAAGTCAGCAGCATCCTTTCTGTTACTGCAGTGAGGGTGAAGGAAGAAAGAACCCGTATTGGAAAGACTTTTAAATATTATGCAATTGACTGGGGGTTTCCAGTTGGATTTCCCACCTACAAAAAAATACATTCTATATTAATGATAGGATTTTAAAAAGAATATATTACTCACTATACCCTGGCAGGTGGAAGGTTATACGAGTAATTTGAACAATTTTATTTAATTGAATATTTTTTTTGCAATTTATAATTTTAGCATTGCATAGGGATAACAATATGCCGGTTACAAAAATAAAAGCAGAAGATGCCACATTTTGGTTGCAACAGAGTAGCAGCCAATACAGGATACATGATAGGGTTGTGTCAATTAAGGGGTACATAATGTCAACTGTAATACGTATGGGTAAAAGTGTCGCTAGCTATCCTATGGTGATAAGGCAGAGCTTGAAGGGACAGCCTAAGTCGCAATAATTTGCTGTGATGAACAGCATGTACCGTCAATTATAGGTTGCACCATAAAAAGGAGATAGCAAGTACACATCATTACAACACACGCTTCCATATGTGGGGGGGTATGCACTCATCAGGAGGTCTTTACTCAACATCCTGATATGCTACGATGCAACAAAGGTAAGTAACGTTGGTCATGGTACATATTTAAGCAATGGAATATAACTAAAGACAAGAACTTGTGCAAACCATCTGAACTCCAGGAACAAATTAGAGTGTTAGAAAACGTAACTCCAACCTGGGGCTGGTACAGGAGCAGTTCATGGTGAGCTCAGGTGGCTGCCGAGGTCGATGCCGGTGGACTCTTATGCCTGGTTGATCTAGGGTAGAATGGTTTAATATTGCTTATGTCCCATTTCTTAGCTGTAGCAATAGGTTCTGTTCGAGGCATTCAGCAGGGATAAGTGTAGTGCGCTGAGGAATGTTTCTGAATCTGATACTTTTGAGATGTGCACGCGTTTTCGCTCATGAAGCATAGATAGTTTGTGCCCAGGACCCCAGCGATAAGGGATGTCATTGTCCCTAAGTAGTTGTGTCACTGATATCTTCGACTGTCTCCACAGCACTGTGGACCTGGATAGGTCATTATGAAACGAGAGGTCTGCTCCTTCAAAGTGGTGAATGTTAGATGCACGGGTTGCTGCTTGCACCATTAGTATACTGCAGGTTGTTTGGAAACAAAGCAATATGTCTCTTGGGACCACCTCTGGTTCTGGGTATCCTGAAGTAATGATCCACCAATAATTCTTGCCTTAGCTGAGGTAAGTATGGAGGTCAGCAGACGCCGCAGAAAATGTGGCAATTCGGTTTCATCAGGGACCCCTCGGAGGCGAAGGTTTCGCTGGCGCCTGGCATCCTCCAGAGCTGCCACCGTGCTCTTCAAAATTGCGTTGGCTTGTTTGTTTCTGCCGACATCAGTTCTCCGATCACTCTGAGCATTCTGCTGAACGTTGTTTACGTCCTCCATGGCCTGACATAGCTTTTAAGTCTTCTTTGACCAGCGCTATATCTGCTGCAAAGAAGGACTTTAACTCCCGAAGGAGATTTTGTATATCTGTTTGACTCGCTGGAACAAATTCAGGTTCAGATGCAGGCTTGCTCTGAGTTTATTCTTGTCTGAAGGAGTTCCTCATCCTCACTCTCCTCCGATGTAGAGTCTGGGGCTTCCCGCACGGGCACCATTTTGATAGGCCGCGACTTTAGAGTTACAAGCAGTTAGTCTCCTATATTTTGAGATAGCGGGGCTGGTTCACTTTTGCAGAGCTTGGATTTTCGTCCCATGGTGTTCTTGAGCCTTGTGGAGTTAATTTCCTTGTCGGAACCTGAGGTCAAAAAGCTGAGTTTTCCCAGGAGCTCGGGTTATGTACATTTATTTCAGTGCGCGGTAAGCTCTGCCCCTTACTTTATTTTTATTTATTTTTTTTTTTAAGTAATCTTTAAAAACATTTAATTAATCTGTTTCCCTAAATGATCAAATTTAGAAAATACATTTTAGCGACAGATGCTAGTTTACTGGCTGTGGGGTATGGTGGTTATGGTGGGAATGGAATAGTGGTCGCTACAATAGCCTGGAGATACCTCCCTTTCCCCATCACCACTTATTGATTCTGCTTAATAGCAAGTTATCCCTCTATAGTGGAATGCCTGTCTGCCCTATACCTATATACATATATACTCTGTTCCTATTTGGGACCCTTTCACTGTGAATAGTAGCTCTATGCCTTATGAACTAATAAAGTCCTTTTTTTTTAATATATATATATTTCTTGGCATGTAAGCTACTTATTTAACCTAAGTTGTACCTATTCCTAGACATTCACTTCCATTTGGAGTGAACGCCTTGGATATTGTCTTCATTCCTTTTCTAATTTTAGTAATTAGGGTTATCCCCTGCTTATCTAGTACAACTAGGTGACCTCTTTTTTGACTAGGAGATATAGTCATAGGCCTTGCCCAACTTATGGTAGGAGACACCCTGACCTGTCCCTCGGTCAATATCCTTACTAAACAAGTGATTTCTTACCTTGAAATCCCCAAACAAATGTCCCTTGGTTCAGGAAACCTGGTAGATGAGTGAAAAAACTTGCCCAGTTGTCCAAGTCAAGAAATACAATGTGTGTCATTGTACAAAGGTAGTCCAGATCTGGCAATTCACTATCCACTAGAAAGAAAGGAAAATAAATCCGATTGTAAAGAATGTTTTGGTATAGAGAGAACTTATTTTTTTTTCATTCAGATAGATCTGACCTTGTCAGAAGTCTTTGCACTGCTCTAATGTGATTGTGATTACGTAACTAAGAGTACAGCAATTGGCTGATGGGGGACTGCCTGGCTTGCCATGGCCATGGAACTATGCCTGCATGGGAGGCAGGGACAAAAACATTAGAACGTGTCATGACAAATATGAACGTTGGTAACGAATTAAAAGCATATCTTACATTAGGAACAATTTAATTGCATCTGTCACATTATGATAGACTGACTCAAGCCAATACAAAGAGACAAATATAATCTAAGAACGGCAAACTCATATGGCCAGCAAAAATAATAGGACACACCACAGAAAAAATGTTCTTCACGCAAGGCTAGTTTCCAACTGCTAGCCATGCATGCACAGTTACAGCCAGCACCCTTACTAGGGAATTGCAATGTCACTGATGGTGCGCAATGTCCCAAGCAGAAAGTGTAATTCATTGTCGCAATATGAAATATTACTATTAGATGTGCATAGTGGATACATGAATTTGGCAACTAGTAGAGGTGGGACGGCTTATTCCAGCATGAGAAGGGATAATTTGATTGTGTAAGAATGTGACAGATGTCAGAAGATTTACAACATGAATTCCTCTTTTGAAGCTGAAACTCCAACCATTCTTCTGCCAAGTGTGAAATTATACACACACATTGCCCTTTGTTTATCTACTCAGACTGGGTGACTATACCCCATTCACCTTAGTTGCCTCGTAGGCTCAGCTCCTTCTGATATGTAAAGTGACCGTGAGCAGTCAGGAGACCTTTGTCTGTCAAAGAGTCATATCCCAAAACATTAGTAATTCAGAGAATAATATTCATGCCTCCTGATGTGCGTATTCAGAACGGCAAAAACGCACCCTACAAAAGGAGTCTAAATATGGCTAGTGCAATTTAAAGGGACTCTCCAGTGCCAGGAAAACAAACTGTTTTCCTGGCACTACAGGTCCCCTCTTCCTCCCATGTTGCTGAAGGGGTTAAAACCCCTTCAATGACTTACCTGTATCCAGCGCCGATGTCCCTCGGTCGCTGGGTGAGGGTCCGCCCACGCTCATCCCCAGCCAGGGTGAGACCTATTGAGCATGCACGGCCGCTGGCAAGGGAGACCTAATGCGCATGCTCGGCAATGCCGCGCACGCGCATTAGACCTCCCCATAGGAAAGCATTGAAAAATGCTTTCAATGCTTTCCTATGGGGATTTCAGCGACGCTGGATGTCCACACATAGCGTGAGGGTTTGGGGTTTGTCTCAAAACAGAAGGGGGAGGCAATTTAGAGTTCCTAGAAATACGCCTTCTCTCCGCCCCATACCACTTTCCAGGTCTGATTGGTCTGAACACTGGGACAAAGTCACAAGCATGCTTTGAGTAGTGTGCATTCGTGGCATGCGACTTCATCACTCAGGCACAATGGGCTTTTCCAACATTGCTTGGTTTTGGACACTGGAGTGGGCATGGAAAGTGCAAGAAAGAAGAAGCAGAGATATATAAAATAAAATAAAAAAAAAAACAAAAAAAAAACATTAACAAGCCTTTTCAGCCGGAAGAATTCAAAAACAAAACTTTAGAATGAGACAAATGCCTAAAAATTGTCTTTAGAATTAGACTGTTGTCTTTAATTGCTTGCTCCTCTGTATATGGAACACAGTTAACAGATAAAGCGTCAATTCTTCAAAACATAGTAATGACATTTATTTATTATATAGGATTAGTGTAAACACGACTAGGAGTACAATACCTGTATCCATCTCTTGTGCTCCAGCAGTCACACTTGTTTCCAAAGCAGAAGATGTAGGAGGCTCTACCTTCCCAAAATTGCCACTTGACCTAGTGTTAGCTTGACTAACTGACATATAAGAGCTAGGTGTCTTTACTGTCTTTTCTTGTATGGATGGTCCTTTAGCTGTAAATTCGAAGATGTCCTCTAAGATTCCAGGATCAGTTTTGATTTTAGGTTTCAGAAGGAAACAGTGTTCCTCATGATAGTGCTGTTGAGCTGTTACAGCCTTGGCAAAGGTTTGATGACAGAGAAAGCACTTGACAACAAATTCCGTTTTAGCATGTTCCTTGTCATCCTTGCAAAGATGTACTTTTAATTGTTCAAGCGATTTAGCTGTTGCGGAACAGAAAGAGCAGGAGTACCACAAATTACCAGTCTTCAAAATCCTCTTCAAGCAGCGAGCAGAGTCTTTTAATCTGTCTGTGTCACATGTATAGGACTGCAAGCAGCCACAGGTCATATGGTCTTTATTTTCAATGAAGACTGATGTGGAATGCTCCTGACTTTTGACAGGAGATGGTTTCTCCTCTGGAACAAATGCATAATCCTGACTGTGAAAACTGTCATAGTGGTTGTGAAATTCAATCTCTTGCTCAAAATAGACATCCTCACAAAGGCCACAAAAATATTTCATTTTTATATCTCCGTCGTGTTGCTGCTGACTATGTCTGTAGAGGGTCTCTATTTTGTGAAAGTGCTTTCCGCAAAGATCGCAGCAGAATTTGTGAAACTGATGTTTATACGGAGATTTGCAATGTTGTTTAACAATTTCTTCAGACTCTAACATTTCTTCACAAATATGACACTGCCACCTGCCTTTAGCAGATTCAGAGGCTGTAGTGGAAGAGGATGTAGGTGGGTATATGCATTGACTTTGCCCTACTGCAAATGTACAGGAAGATGTAGAAGGCAATGGCTCCTCATCTACAATGTCTTTCTCAGAGTAATATGAATGTCCTGCATGGCACTCTGCTACATGCATCATTGCATCTTCGAGGCTGTGCATCTGAACATGGCAAGTTCTGCACCAAAACCGAAAGTGATTTAAGTACGCACCTCCATGGAAGCGACTCATGTGCAGACGAATGATGGACAAATCATCAGCCATCTTGCCACAGACAGTACATTTGTGGCAAATTCTATTTGCTGTCATGATGTGCTCCCCCACTTCCTGCTCTGTTGAAAATTTTTGATCGCATTCACAGAACCATGCAGTTACAGTTACCTGAAAATGCTCATTCATGTCTTTTTCAGCTTGGATACCACCGCTAATGCTTTTGTTTTTAGGTACCACCACGACCTTTACTACGGGTTTCTCTTCATCATCATCATCATTGATGTGCCTTTTTAGCAGGCAAGCTTTCATTCTAGCATTTGCTGCAGATAAGCAGAAGTCTGAAGCTGTTTTTTCTCCTTCGTTGATAAGACAAAATGCCAAAACTGATTGTGCCATGTTTTTTATTATCTTCACTTTGTGCTTGGTCCTCTCAGCATGTTTTTCAATGTGTTTATCACTCCTTAAAGCCTGTCTACACACAGGACATAATGCTTTCACTTTAAATGTGGCAGCAACTTCAGCTATACTCTTTTCTGAACGTGAAGTGGGACCTGCATTACGGCATCGAGTCCTGTTTGAGATGAGAGGGGAGTTTCATGTGAACATTGATCTTAATTGCTCTACCTGCAGACTTCAAATTCCCATTATCTACAACAGAGTGCTCTATACAAAAATAAATCAATAAACATCATGCAATATAGGCATTGTTCACTCCATACCAAAAGTAACAAGAGTGATCAGTCGAGAGTGTACGATAAGCGCACTCTGCCAATCCCTGCCTCAATCTCTGGTATGAATTGGTATGGAGTGAGGTGGAGCATAACTATAACATATAATAATTTTGGGTCATGCTGGAGGCTACTGGGGACAGAGCATCTCTTCAAAGCTTTGAGTAAATCATTTAGCAGTGAAGTGGAATCTGGTGTCCAAGGACTCCAGACACAATAATTGCTCTAATCAGTTTGTGCATAAAGTGTTCCTTTAAGTACATTGGCTAGGTTTTGCCTCATACAAAAGCTATTTTTTCTCCACATCCAAATATATATATATTTTTTTGCTACAAAAACAAAAACCTTTGGCAGCTTTCTGCAATGTAGCACAGTCCCCTCACACCTACTTTTACACAACAAGACTTCTTTATTAGACTATACGCAAAGTATGTACTAAACCAATGAGAGATCGGTGTAAGCCGAGCTGCTGATAGGACTTTTCCCTAAAGCCAATAATTGTCCTTTTTATTTGTCTCCATTCTGCTTAACATGACCTTAAAATGCTATAAAAATAAGAGAACAGTGATTGGCTGTGGGGGCAGAGTCAATTCAGCAGCTCAGCATGATCATCTAGGGCAGGGGTTCCCAAGTCCAGGATTTATGGATTACCCTGTTGTGTCTACAGTGTTTTTTCTTCTTCTAAAAACACCTCAGACACAACTGGGTAGTCCCTTAATCCTGGACTGTTAGGGAGCACTTGAAGACTGGATTGGGAACCACTGATCTAGGGGAAATAATATGGTTTCCCATCTAAGACCTATTCTATTTAAACATTAGCCAGTTGCATGAATTATTTATTTTCAGATTAATTTGGAAAACTACTCATTACTTCATGGGTTAATGTATGAGGGAGTTAGCCATGTATGGCAGCTTATGTGGGCATTCTGGGCCTTATCACATTGCTCTGGTTGCTATTTAATTCTGGATTTATGGGATCACTTCAGTGTAGGGTTTGCAAACTTAGGAGGACAGGGTGTTTAGGGACTATCCTGGAGACTTTGCAAAGGAAAAAAGGTAGCAGACTAAGAAAGAAGTTAAAAACAAAAAAACAAAAACACCCCAAAACAAAAGAAAAATGCCACTAATTTTGATCTAAATGAATAATCCATAGTATAGCTATGAAAATAACATTAGTAACATGAAATCACATTCCTGTGGGAGATGGTAGATGAAATTACTAGAAGCTCGCTTACTGCATATCACTACCAACCTGAAGTGTGCACTCAGTGCCACATGAGAGTGCAATTCAGACTCACAAGACGTGCAAAATACCCGGAATGGAACCTCTTTGCAGAGAGCAACCAAAACTTTCTTTGCATAGGCTGGTATAGGAACAGGGCATGAAATAACCTTTTCATCTGCATAATAAAAAATAAATAAAACAGAATACAAAGAATAAAATGTGACAGTCCCTCTTATTAGATTTTTTCCTGCAGACAGAGAAGGTACAGATCTTAGGATGAGGTGCCATGGCTTTCAGAAGAGGACATTTAATACAGTTAACTAAAACTGAATCACATCTAAAATAATGTAAACTGTACTCGAACAAATTCATCACAAGTGTAAGATCCAATTTTAAAGTGTTTGCTTAAAGTTACCAACTGCAAATATTAACTGATACAGAGAGTATGAATAGCACTAAATTTTGGTTTGCAACTAATGTTATTGCACAAAAATCTTTCTGGCACATATTTAAAGGCACAGTGAACTTTGCATTGTGATAGTATTTTTAACTGTTTTAGGGCCAAGTACACTTTTTAAGGTGCTGCTAATTTATATTAAAAAATGTTTTTTATTGATAGCGACATTAACACTTGTTGGTTAGTTTCATAGATAAAGCATTAAAAACTTTCTAGATATCTGTTCATTATTAGAGCTCTGGTATATCTACGTGGGATTGCAGATGACGTATCACTGTTAAACAGAACCACAAATACACAACATACCTTGCATGAAGTGATTCACGGATGACATGTGCTGCAGACATTCCTCTCTCAGGCAAAAAAGCAAAAAACATTTAGGACAAGCAAAGCACTGGATGATCTGGGGTGGAATATTGCATTCATGTCCATCAAGCAATTGTTTCTGATGGGGACGAAAAATAATCATAAAGCACAGTGTACTTGAATTGTGAAATGGAAATAATACGCATTGTAATATAATTTACTAAGATTAGCAATATAGAACACTTGCAGTAACCTAAAGGACATAATAAGAAAGGGATAGTGTAATAATTGTGGAAATGGGAAAATTCATAAACTTCACCACCCTTGGTACACCATTATGTATAATCAGTCATTCACCACAGTAAAATAATCAGGCTGTAGCTGACCAACATTATTAAAGCAGTATGTATTAAAAATATAAAAACTTGGTGACACCTGAAAAAGTATGCCAAACTTGGATGTAGCAGAGATCAGTTCATCCTTGCCATTCCATTATTTTCAATACGGACAAGCATATTACATAAAACTCTGCTCATCAGCATTATATGAGAAGCAAATGTGAATGGAACGTCTGACCAAGCTGATGGTTCCATTTGAAGCTGCAAGAATAAAGCTACAAATGTAACCGTGTGTGCAGCACCAGATCATACACTGAAATCTCGGAGAGGTGCTAAGAGAGATAAGGAGTTGAATAGAGTGCATCTGGACAGATGGCAATAACAAGCATCAGAAGGGACATAGGAGTAGGAAAGGATTTGCCCCTAACGGATGCAAGAAGCGGTTATGGTGCTCGGATTGTGCCTTTAATGTTACACAGTGATTCCTCCTTCCATATTGTCATGCAATGTTCATACCTTTTCAAGGAGATGCTCTGCATATTCTTTCCTAGACGGAAATCGCTTGGCGCACAAAACACAGGCATATAAAGGTACTGGAGCTCCATGAAGAGTGATTGTTGGATCACATGGAGAATGGTCAAATCTTTAGGTAAAACAAAAATAATAAAAAAAAAATAAAAAAATAATTCACTTAATGCAATAAAGATACATTGGAACAACATGAGAAAAAAACTAAATTTGTGTCACCTACATTTAGGATATGTGCTGGACTCTCCAGTGCCAGGAAAACAAGAATCCTACAGTGCCCCGCTCCCTCCCATCTCATGTCGCTGAAGGGGTTAAAACCCCTTCAATGACTAACCTGAACCCAGCGCCGATGTCCCTCGGCGCTGGGTCAGGCTCCGCCCACGCTTCCTATGGGGATTCTGCTCACTGCTCTCCTATCGGGATTCCGGCGATGCTGGAGGTCCTCATGCATAGTGTGAGGACGTCCAGGGACGTTTAAAACACTTTTTAGGTTTTAAGAAGCCAGAAGTACGTCTAGTGGCTATCTGATAGATAGCCAGTAAAGGAGGACTTAAGCCTGCAAGGTAATTATTGCAGTTTATAAAAACTGCAATAATTACACATGCATGGTTAAGGGTGATGAGAGTTGGCACCCAGACCACTCCAATGGGCAGAAGTGGTCTGGGTGTCTGGAGAGTCCCTTTAAGAGACTACAGTAAAACAAAATCTGTAGAGGAGAAGGTGCTTCTCAATATTTGCCAATAGATGGCACAGTACAACACACACTTCAGGTCAATAACAGCCAAAATACCATATTCTCTGGTGAATGATTTTTACATTTTTCCACAAAAAGCTAGAACATTTCACCTCTGGTGATAACTGAATATTTGCATATGTTTTATGAATCTTATCATTGGGTTTTGAAAATTAGTCTCCGTAATTCAGCTCTGTACTCTCGCACCGAGTTACATTTTACTATATTGCACAGAATGTATAATCTAATGGGAATAAGACTTTGTTCGGTTGGTTTGACTAAAACACTATTAAAAGGTGCTGGCTTTTCTTTATAAAACTTTCCTTCTATTTTGAACAAATATTACAGTAACAATTATAAAGAGCTCATGTCAGGGGGTGGGAGGCATTCTGTTGACAAGGGTGCCAAAAATTAGATCTCCAGATGTTGTAGAAATACAAAAAGCACTACACTTCCCTCTGGCACATATTGTATACCATGAGAGAGTGAGTCGATTTAGTGAACAGTTAGCTTGGGAGGCGCAGAAAATGCAGTTGTGTCTCAATGAAAACAATAGAATTGGTTCAACTGTATAAAATGGCAGATATAGGCATATCAGCCATTAGATGCCTATTTCAGTTGTTATAAACGTATTATACTTTGTTAAATGTTACTTAAATGGACACTAGTTACCAGATCCACTTCAGCTTAATGTGTCTATGGCATGTCCCTGCAACCTTTTACTGTAAACGCTGTCTGTTCAGAGAAAAGACATTGTGTTTACATTGCTGGCTAGTTACACCTCTAGTGGCAGCCATTCAGAGGCCACCAAAGGTGCTTCCTGTGTCAGTGCTGCACAGTGTAGCATTCAGCATCCCCATTCTGGATGAAGGCACTGAACACTCCCCATAGATATGCATTGATTTAATGCATCTTTAGAGGAGATGCTGTTTGGTTAAGAGCAGTGTTTTGCCATACATGCTTAACAGCCTCCCCGTGCTTTCCAATGTGAAAAGATTCGAGTGGCTGAGATCATCAAAATTCATGATCTCAGCCACGGAGGCAAGGCCAGGTGGGGACAGCCGCATCGAGACCGGCGCAGGAGAAAAGGTTAGTAAAATCACCTTTAATCTCCAGAGAGAGGGAGGCCAGGGACCTAATGTTGTATTCCCGCACTATAGTGCCAGGAATCTATGTTTGTATTCCTAACACTATAGTGTGCCTTTAAGTTCTTGTGTTTTCTCATGCCATGCAACTTAACATTTACAAAAAGATAAGTCCTGCGCTCACTCCCATCACTCCTGGCCGGCAGCAACGACCACAGTACACATCAGCCCCAATATATACAGTAAAAACCAAAGAAAAAGTTACCTGCGCTCTCTCCTGAATCCCTATGTATATTTAAACAAATGGAGGTCATTTAGTTACTCCAATGGCCATTGGAAGGAATGCCTGCCAACGTCAAGGCAGACCCCCCTATGCAACTTAACATTGCAGAACAAAATCCAACAGGTGTTTAACAGCTTCACTTCTCTTGTGCTATATCAAGACACATGTATAAATAAGTAATCTTCAGTAATTTAAATTCCTGACTTGAGGAAAGCGACCCAACTTCATATAGGAGAAAATACATCAATGTGGATTCAGTACACCTAACGGCCATTGGAGTGAAACAAAAAAAAAACCCATTTATTTAAATATGCATGGGGGTTTGGGATAGTGTGCAAGTGGCTCTTTTCTTTGGTTTTCATTTTATTTATTGGAGCTAATGTATTATGAGTCTGAGCACAGAACTTATTTTTGTGTAACTAGAAATATATAGATGTTATACATGCTTTTGTTATAATATACAAATAAAATATTCACATTGTGCTGGAAAGGGTCCAAAATGTGCTTCTCTAAAAGTGAAGAGAAGTCTGTAGGTTTCAAATAATTTTTGTTTCTTACTGTGAAGTTCAAATGGCATGACACGATTAAAACACACACTGCATACCTTTTCAGATGTCCCATCAACAGTTGTCCATTGTCGAATGTTCTTTTGCAGTGCATTATTGGGCATATCATTTGCCTAGTGTGAGGGGATGCTCGCTTACACTCTGGTAAAGGTCTACGGCTGGAACGTACGACTCCTAACTTGAGATCTGAATTATAGAAATAGATAGAAATAAAAGTATTAAAACCAAAAATAGTGATGGGCTTTCACTTTAAATTGTGTTGCAAACAGATTCTTTTACTTACCTATATCCAATCCTTCTACTTCACATGTACATATGGAGAAACCCATTCGAAACAATAAAAGGAGTTTTAAATATTTTTTAAATAAACATCAAAACAACCAAAGGAAGTTACATTTTGTGGGGAGGGAGAAAGAGTGTTTAGAAGTTGGAGGGATGAAGTCTGTGATAAGAAGTTAGCCCAACAGTAGATGAGGTGGGTTTTAAATTAAGAACATTATACCCACTAGGGTTAAGTGCAGAATTTAGAATTTTGTCCCTTATTAAAAAAAAAAAAAATGTAGCGACACTGTCATGGCCGCGTGCGTTTTGTTTCTTTTAACCCCCCCCCCCCGACTCTACTAACTCTAATTGCCCCCTAGTCACCCCCATATGCCTCTAAAACCCCCATTTTACCTATTTTGTTTTTTATCGTATTTCGTGTTCGGACTTAAGTCTAGGGCACCACCATCTTTGTACGGGCAGATAAAGGACCTGTGAGACACATCATCTGCACACACTAGATAGCGCTATGAAATTCCTGCACATGCCCAGGTAAACACCTGGGCATTCGCTATTGTCCAAAATTCGGACGGGAATTTTGTCTATTCATGCGTCTGAAAGACAAATTAATATAATTTCAGACGAACAAAACCACTGAATGTCAGTGTTAGTTTAGTTTAATACAAGGAGGGAGATACCGGCTCGCAGTTCCCTCCTTGTAATATGTAAAAATAGGAGCTGTGCTCCCCGCAACTTTCAAAGCTCCCCATCACTATGACCCCCATAATAGCAAGAGAGAGATTGAAATCGCCCTAATGCTTGCTACAGGCTTGCTACCAATTTTGGTCTTTCAGCCTTTTGGTAGATAGCTCCCTTATACTCTGGGACTTAGGGAGCAAGTTGCAGCCGCCGCACGGATCGGAATTTTAGTCATTCTAATAAAATTTCAAACCAACCTAAACTACTGAATGTTGTCCTAACACGAATGGACAAACTGTTCTCATTCTGCTAGGATGAAATTCGGAAGTTTTTGCCGGCATCCTGTCTATATGACAGGATGTTCAGGAATACGGATAGGAAGCATCACCAGATCACGGAGGAAAGGGTGGGTATTGTGGGAAATTTTATTTGACCCACAGGATCAGAGCGGGTCAGAGTGGCTCAAGCGTAGGAAATATACGTAAGATAAAGTAGTCCCTACTTTGTCTTATGTTTTAAAGAAAACTAGATTAGATAGGAAGAAACGGAGAACAGATCCCAAGAGATGGAAAGAAGAGGAAGCGATTGGGGAAAAGTAATTTCGGCATGACAGTGCCGTTTTATTGACATAGGATTTTAATATATTTTCCTTTTTTTTTCTTCCCGTGTGAAGGAGTTATTTTATGTGATATTTAATTAAATGTGATCATACGTCCTTGTGATTATTACTGTGATATGTCCTTGCCAAAACAGACATGTGGGTGAGCCTGTAAAAAAGGTGTCAAAAATATTTACTAAAATCTAGACCGTAGTTTAAAACCTACCACTGGAAATCACAACTTAAGGACATTGTAAGTCAGCGTATATACGAGGGTGTCTAAAGAGATACTATAGTCACCAAACAACATTAATCTTAAAGTGAAACTCCAGTGCCAGGAAAACAATCCTTTTTCCTGGCACTGCAGGTCCCCTCTCCCTCCCACCCCCCAATCCCCGGTTGCTGAAGGGGTGAAAACCCCTTCAGTAACTTACCAGAGGCAGCGACAGGTCCCACGTCGCTGCTTCTTCCTCCACCGCCCCTCCTCCTCTGTATTACGTTGGCCAGTGGGCGAGACTGATCCCGCCCACCGGCCAGGGGGACCTAATGCGCATGCGCGGCAATGCCGTGCATGCGCATTAAAGCTCCCCATAGGAAAGCATTGAAAATTGAGCGACGCTGGAGGTCCTGTGCTAGAGCATCCAGCTACGCTCTAGCACAGGTTTTCTAGTAGACAGCCACTAGAGGCAGAGTTAACCCTGCAAGGTTATTATTGCAGTTTATAAAAAACTGCAATAATTACACTTGCAGGGTTAAGAGTAGTGGGATTTGGCACCCAGACCACTCCAATGAGCAGAAGTGGTCTGGGTGCCTGGAGTGTCCCTTTAAGTTTAATTTAATTAAAATATTTAGACTGTATGCACCAATCCCTTTGAGCAGTTGCATATAGCTCATCTGTCAGTATGGGGGCGAACAAAAATGGCCCCAGCTGAAAGAAAGGAGCCCCAGGTATCTCTTGATACCCTGCATCAGCAGGGATATAACCTCACTCACACCAAATGATATCTCCACAGGTGGTTTATCCGACTAACCTGTAAGTAACTAAATCATAATTTCAAATGTTGTTGCTCGGTTAAAAAAAGAAGAAATAACATTTTCTATTATCCAAGTTGTTGACTTTTTTTCACATGCAAATCTGTATATTGTAGACACATACAATTACATGAACATAATACTAAAAATACACTGCTCAAAAAAATAAAGGGAACACAAAATAACACATCCTAGATCTGAATGAATTAAATATTCTTCTGAAATACTTTGTTCTTTACATCACAAAATCACACAAAAATGTAAAAATGGAAATCACATTTTTCAACCCATGGACGTCTGGATTTGGAGTCACACTCAAAATTAAAGTGGAAAAACACACTACAGGCTGATCCAACTTTGATGTAATGTCCTTAAAACAAGTCAAAATAAGGATCAGTAGTGTGTGTGGCCTCCACGTGCCTGTATGACCTCCCTACAACGCCTGTGCATGCTCCTGATGAGGTGGCGGATGGTCTCCTGAGGGATCTCCTCCCAGACCTGGACTAAAGCATCTGTCAACTCCTGGACAATCTGTGGTGCAACGTGACGTTGGTGGATGGAGTGAGACATGATGTCCCAGATGTGCTCAATTGGATTCAGGTCTGGGGAACGGGCAGGCCAGTCCATAGCATTAATGCCTTCGTCTTGCAGGAACTGCTGACACACTCCAGCCACGAGGTCTAGCATTGTCTTGCATTAGGAGGAACCCAGGGCCAACCGCACCAGCATATGGTCTCACAAGGGGTCTGGGGATCTCATCTCGGTACCTAATGGCAATCCGGCTACCTCTGGTGAGAACATGGAGGGCTGTGCGGCCCCCCAAACAAATGCAAAAACCCACACCATTACTGACCTACTGCCAAACCGGTCATGCTGGAGGATGTTGCAGGCAGCAGAATGTGCTCCACGGCGTCTCCAGACTCTGTCACATGTGCTTAGTGTGAACCTGCTTTCATCTGTGAAGAGCACAGGGCGCCAGTGGTGAATTTGTTAACCTTGGTTTTCTCTGGCAAATGCCAAACATCCTGCACGGTGTGGATGTCGGGCCCTCATAACACCCTCATGGAGTCTGTTTCTGACCGTTTGAGCAGACACATGCACATTTGTGGCCTGCTGGAGGTCATTTTGCAGGGCTCTGGCAGTGCTCCTCCTGTTCCTCCTTGCACAAAGGCGGAGGTAGCGGTCCTGCTGCTGGGTTGTTGCCCTCCTACGGCCTCCTCAACATCTCCTGATGTACTGGCCTGTGTCCTGGTAGCGCCTCCATGCTCTGGACACCACGCTGACAGACACAGCAAACCTTCTTGCCACAGCTCGCATTGATGTGCCATCCTTGATGAGCTGCACTACCTGAGCCACTTGTGTGGGTTGTAGACTTTGTCTCATGCTACCACTAGAGTGAAAGCACCGCCAGCATTCAAAAGTGACCAAAACATCAGCCAGGAAGCATAGGAACTGAGAAGTGGTCTGTGGTCACCACCTGCAGAACCACTCCTTTATTGGGGGTGTATTGCTAATTGCCTATAATTTCCACCTGTTGTCTATTCCATTTGCACAACAGCATGTGAAATTGATTGTCACTCAGTGTTGCTTCCTAAGTGGACAGTTTGATTTCACAGAAGTATGATTGACTTGGAGTTACATTGTGTTGTTTAAGTGTTCCCTTTATTTTTTTGAGCAGTGTAATTGAACACATATAGCTCGAATAAATGATGCCTTGTGTAAAGTTTACCAAACAACATAATCTTTCATTGGTCTTTTTTTTTTTTTTTTAAACCTTACCTGGTGCTTTGAGCCAATGGTTTACACAATGTCTTGCATCTCTTGCAGCAGGACTATCCTTGATAACTGCTAGCTCTTTCAAACCATGGACACGTTGGATGTACACCTTTTCCTAAATATTTGAATATAAACATCCTTATTAAATAGCACAATGCACATAGGAAAATAATTTTAATAGTATAGTATCCTAAAAAACACCGAGCATATTCAGTTACAGGTTACCAAACCCAGTGATGCCCAAGGATCATAGTACGAACACTAGATGGTTTATTTCTATGCCCATATATGCTAGCAAACGGATTCCAGGAGACCAGCGTTTTTTGTATAAATCAAGATAAACACTTGTTTTGTTGCAAGTCAGTGACATTTTAGACATAAACCAGCACATTATATTTTCTTGGAGGTTAGTGACATCCAGGACATAAGTTAGAAAGTCTGAACTTTGAAATACTGTTCTCTTGCAACCAAGTCCTAATTTAATATTGTTGGATAAGCTTTCCAAACTATTTAATATTTTTGGATACATTTTATAAATAATTTTTAACATATTAAATATATACCAAAAAATTAAATTAAAATATATATATATATATATATATATATATATATTAAAAATGATTAATTTATATATAAATAAAATAAAATTACAGTTACCGTATATACTCGAGTATAAGCCGACCCGAATATAAGCCGAGGCCCCTAATTTTATCCCAAAAAACTGGGAAAACTTATTGACTCGAGTATAAGACTAGGGTGGGAAATGCAGCAGCTACTGGTAAATTTCTAAATAAAATTAGATCCTAAAAAAAATATATTAATTGAATATTTATTTACAGTGTGTGTATAATGAATGCAGTGTGTGCGTATGTGTGTGTGTATGAGTGCAGCGTGTGTGTATGAGTGCAGTGTGTGTGCGAGTGCAGTGTGTGTGCGCATGAATGCAGTGTGTGTGTGTGTGAATGCAGTGTGTGCAGGGCCGGTGCAAGGATATTTGCCGCCGTAGGCAAAAAACATTTTGCCGCCCCCTCCCCCCCCATATGTCCTGACTTCCCCTCCTCCTCCCTCAGTGGTCCTTACCTCCCCACCCCCGTGTTCCTTCACCCCCCCCCCCCCAGTGGTCCTGACTCACCCCTCCCCTAGTGGTCCTTACCCTCCCCTCCCCTAGTGGTCCTTATCCCACCCCCTCCCTCTCATAGTGGTCCTTATCCCCCCCCCATCCCTCCCATAGTGGTCCAAATCCCCCCCCATCCCTCCCATAGTGGTCCATATACACCCCCCCCCCTCCCATAGTGGTCCTTATCCCCCCCTCTCCCTCCCATAGTGGTCCTTATACCCCCCCTCCCTCCCATAGTGGTCCTTATACCCCCCTCCCTCCCATAGTGGTCCTTATCCCCCCCCTCCCTCCCATAGTGGTCCTTATACCCCCCCTCCCTCCCATAGTGGTCCTTATCCCACCCCCTCCCTCCCATAGTGGTCCTTATCCCCCCTCCCTCCCATAGTGGTCCTTATACCCCCCTCCCTCCCATAGTGGTCCTTATCCCCCCCTCCCTCCCATAGTGGTCCTTATCCCCCCCCTCCCTCCCATAGTGGTCCTTATCCCCCCCTCCCTCCCATAGTGGTCCTTATACCCCCCTCCCTCCCATAGTGGTCCTTATCCCACCCCCTCCCTCCCATAGTGGTCCTTATCCCACCCCCTCCCTCCCATAGTGGTCCTTATCCCCCCCCTCCCTCCCATAGTGGTCCTTATCCCCCCCCCCCTCCCATAGTGGTCCTTATCCCCCCCCCCTCCCTCCCATAGTGGTCCTTATCCCACCTCCTCCCTCCCATAGTGGTCCTTATCCCCCCCCCTCCCTCCCATAGTGGTCCTTATCCCCCCCCCCTCCCATAGTGGTCCTTATCCCCCCCCCCTCCCTCCCATAGTGGTCCTTATACCCCCCTCCCTCCCATAGTGGTCCTTATACCCCCCCTCCCTCCCATAGTGGTCCTTATCCCACCCCCTCCCTCCCATAGTGGTCCTTATCCCACCCCCTCCCTCCCATAGTGGTCCTTATCCCACCCCCTCCCTCCCATAGTGGTCCTTATACCCCCCTCCCTCCCATAGTGGTCCTTATACCCCCCTCCCTCCCATAGTGGTCCTTATCCCCCCCTCCCTCCCATAGTGGTCCTTATCCCCCCCTCCCTCCCATAGTGGTCCTTATACCCCCCTCCCTCCCATAGTGGTCCTTATCCCACCCCCTCCCTCCCATAGTGGTCCTTATCCCACCCCCTCCCTCCCATAGTGGTCCTTATCCCCCCCCCTCCCTCCCATAGTGGTCCTTATCCCCCCCCCCCTCCCATAGTGGTCCTTATCCCCCCCCCTCCCTCCCATAGTGGTCCTTATACCCCCCTCCCTCCCATAGTGGTCCTTATCCCCCCCCCTCCCTCCCATAGTGGTCCTTATCCCCCCCCCCTCCCTCCCATAGTGGTCCTTATACCCCCCCTCCCTCCCATAGTTGTCCTTATACCTCTTTTTTTTTGTTATTATTAATTTTTTATTATTATTTCTTATTTTTTTTCGTCCCCCCTCCCTGCTTGATACATAGCAGGGAGGGGGGCTCCTTCCCTGGTGGTCCAGTGGCAGTTCAGTGAGGGGAGAGGGGGGCTGGCAGAGCTGTACTTACCTTTCCTGCAGCTCCTGTCAGCTCTCTCCTCCTCCGCGCCGTCCGTGCAGCTCCCTCTGTCAGCTCACAGTGTAAGTCTCGCGAGAGCCGCGGCTCTCGCGAGACTTACACTGGGAGCTGACCGAGGTGCTGAACGGACGGCGCGGAGGAGGAGAGAGCTGACAGGAGCTGCAGGAGAGGTAAGTACAGCTCTGCCAGTCCCCCTCTCCCCCGGTCTGTATTATGGCAATGTAAATTGCCATAATACAGACTCTGACTCGAGTATAAGCCGAGTTGGGGTTTTTCAGCCCAAAAAATGGGCTGAAAAACTCGGCTTATACTCGAGTATATACGGTAGTATGTTTTTATACTACCAAATCATTTGAAAAGTTTTTCGAATTACACTTAAGGTAAATACTAAAAGAGTATGTCACCATAATATGGCATATGCAAATGATCCATTGATTTTACCTGGAGTTGCGGCTAGTCCACTGCAAAATATCAAAATGCTATTAAAAAAGACAGCATAGTATGCTAAAGCATTTAGTTCTCTCTGCGCCAACTTCTTCAGGGAGAGATGGCACACCTTTTCCCCTAAAGAAGTTATCACAGAGTGGACAAAATTAATTGCGATGCCATGTTGTAAAGTGCATTTCGAATCAAAGTTACTGCACATTACACTATGTTGTGTTTTTCTCTCCATTTTTATGTTTGAGTGAATCTACATTGGAAGGCACATGAATCTGAGGTCCATAACCCTAGATTTGGAGGTACGCCTGTAATTTTCTGAATTTTAAGAGTCCAACCTAATCACCTTGTATTGATACAGTATTACCATATGTATGTCTTTTTTATATCTGTAGATTCCATTTTGTTTTGTAATAATTCCCCTAGATGACAAGAAAAAGCTCAGAATTCACACGTTTTGAAGAAAAAGAGGGCTTAACGAACTGACTTTTTTGAAGACACGTTTAGAAAAAGGGCACAGAGTATTGCAATCCAACAACTTTGTTATTAATATTATATATTAAATGGCTACCATTTGTAACTGGTAAAATGAAGTTCAATAACTTGTTTATTCTATAGAACACTGTATATTCCCTACAAAGTTACACACAATAAACAATGAATAAAAGCAATCTTAAACAGTATGTGACACATGTAGCATAGTAACCAGTATTGCTCACATGAAATGCTTTGATTTCTTCCTCCCTTTGCTGCTGTTTTATTTCTACACGGCGTGCAAGGCGTTCCAGTGTCGAATTCACTTTATCCTTCTGACGGTCAATATGGTCCTTAATTCTCACCTTGAATCATGCAAGCAAATGATAAAAACTGCTTTTCAACAAGTGGCTATAACTTACAGTATATACAAACATACAGATTATTAGAATGAATGCAGATTACTAGTAGCACTCGTTATATAGCTTACTGTAAAGTAATAACCCAAACATTATAACTTCTACTTCCTGCAAAATAAAAAAATAGGACTTAGGTCCTCTGAATGATAGTTCGTTTTTATCATATAAAAATGATTTATTTTATTCTGGGGGTAGGACCGGACCGCCATGCCGACAGGTCGCATGTCCGAGCAGCTCCTGGGGTCGACTTGCAGAGCTGAAAATAAGCGGAGCTTGACCCTATCTGGAGCCGAAAAGCGGGGAACTGTTACTTGGAAGATAGCTGGTGCCGGGCCCAAATCCGGGAAATCTAAAGCCTGAACCCATATAACGAGACCTCGGAAATTGAGGTCTAATCGAGTGAGGTGGACGAGGAGGGGGTGGACGAGGAGGCTCCTAAACATGGCGAACTGCTTCCTGATCACAACTGGAGCTGGGAGTGTGAGACCGGAGGATCCCTACTGGCTACGCTGATCATCTCCTTGGACCTGTCTCTGGTCAGACCCCACAGCCCACAGGCTGTCATTTTGTTAAATCTTATATTTAAGCATACATTAGGCTACTTAGCTCTTAAGAGTTGCCATACCGATTACTATTGGTTTCTACCAGCTCCCTGTCAGCGAGCGAGCGCGCCTGCCTGTCAGCGAGCGAGCGCGCCTGCCTGTCAGCGAGCGAGCGCGCCTGCCTGTCAGCGAGCGAGCGCGCCTGCCTGTCAGCGAGCGAGCGCGCCTGCCTGTCAGCGAGCGAGCGCGCCTGCCTGTCAGCGAGCGAGCGCGCCTGCCTGTCAGCGAGCGAGCGCGCGTGACATGAAGGGGCTGCAAAATGGATCTTTGCCTAGGGCGGCAGAAATCCTTGCACTGGCCATGCCTATCATAGACACAAAAATGTCACCATATAGATGTGCTGGCAGTCTTTCTAGCCAGGCCGTTGATAATCTTGTAGCATTACTTGGATTCTCTTGTAATTTCCTTACAATGGCCTTAGCTTATGCGACAACATACTCTTGTTTAGTACCCTATCAAAATGAGCAGTCTTCTTGACATGATATAGAACAAAAAAAGAAAAAAAGGAGACAATAATTTAGCAATTATATTGCAATAGGTACCTTGGAGATCTATGACAAAAATGGGGGATAACCCCTAAGTAGTGAATTCAAATAAAAAAAACAAAAAATATGCCTAAGTAAAATATGAAAAAATAAAAATAAATGAATATATACTAGATAGTTGCCACTATTGTGGGGCAATGCGGTATTATATTCACATTAAGTACCTAAAAGGTGATCTGTCCCTCAAGTGGAGCATAATGAACGGTGGCATACAAAGAGTGTAAAAAATTTGCATCTGTTACTCTAATTGTGTATGTCTGCAATCCTAAAGATCTATAATATCAACTAAATAATTGGGTCTTCACAGTGAAGAGGCGAAAAAGAAAGGAAAAATAATAACAATAAGAGTTATCCCTAATCTAAATAAAGAAACAGGCTAATGTGCCTTCGAGGGCACCCCATACCCCAAAAAAATTCTCTCACTAATAGCTGCCCATCCCGATCTTATGGAGCGACTATAGCATAGGTAAATTGTTAGATCAGTAGTTGACTACTGAGCTAACTGGATTTGCGCATCAAATCTACTGTTATATGTGAAGTGCTTACTTATTTATATATACCAGTTATAAATAAAATAAATAAATAAGTAGGCCGGCGCACAGGTGTCCGTGGTAAATGTCAAATTTCCCTAATCAAATGAATAAAACAATTACTGAAAGCAAAGAGGATTATTGGTAGTTAACTCTATGACATATTAAATGAGGGTACACTCACAGGTTGATCTGATCCCTCAGAGTCTTCATCACAACTGAGGTCAATGTAATCCAGAACAGGTCTTGAAGGGCACTCCTGTGTACAAAATAAAAAAAGTGTAGAATCTATATACTTGAACTCAAAATCATGAGTTGTGTTTCCACTCACTGCTAAGACAAGGTCACTAAAAGAAATGTAACACAAAAGAGAAGTTATTCCGATATGATATGAAGAACAGCAGCTTTCTGTTCATCTGAGGTTTTGCCAATAGAAGTGCAGTAGCATCTGCACAGCCTATTCTCCCTTATGACCTGCTTTGTAATGACGTGACATCATATGCCACCGAAATAAAATGGGGGATCTATGCTGATCAGAAGTAAAAGAGCTGTCCCAAAACACAAGTGTTAAAGTAGTCTCTAAAATGTGTTATATAAAAATAGGGAACAGTTACAAAAGTTACACACACACACTTCTGCTGTGCAATATGCTCCTTCATGAGTTGTGACAGAGCGGATACTAAATCCTATCACCAACTTAAAGGGACAGTTTAGGCACCATAAGCATGTAATCTAAATTAAGGTGTTATGGTGTCTTATGATGTCAGGAGACCACAAGCTCACTCTTACGTTCCCAAAGTTGCCACCAGCTCTGATCTCCATTCCCCCCTCGCCTTTCCCCTCCCCAGGTGGCATCCGGCTTCTGAAATTTCAGTTTCAGGAAGCTCTGAATACATTATGTATCTACATAGGTGGACTCCTGACAAGGAACAACAAACCCATAACACAATAATATGTGCACTGGTTTCACATTCAGAGAAGAAAAAAGGTTTTTTGGATGCAGACCTGATTGCTAAAGATACACCCATTTTAAAATACACAAACATACAAGATTTATTCACAAGACCGAATTGTGACAATATGACAATTCAGGATAAAATAGACAAGCTGGGTCTATAACAGAGTTCCAAAGAACATTGCAAGCACCAGACCGCCTACAGCTATATACAGTTACAATGTATTTTAGAACTTATTAAAGGACCATTATAGTCATCAAGACCACTTCAGCTCAATGAAGTGGTCTGGGTGCCAGGTCCCCCAGGTTTAAACCCTGCAGCTGTAAACATAGCAGTTTCAGAGAAACGGCTATGTTTACATTGCAGGGTTAATCCAGCCTCTAGTGGCTGTCTTCCTGACAGCCACTACAAGCGTTTCCGCAACGCTCAATGCGAAAAGCACGCAGAATGTCCATAGGAAAGCATTGAGCTGACGTCGGAGGGGTAGGAGAGGTCACCAGCGACGAGGAAGCCTGTTGCTGGATTAAGGTAAGTGGCTGAAGGTGTTTTAACCCCTTCAACCCAGCGGGAGGGGGGGACCTAAGGACAATATAGTGCCAGAAAAACAAGTTTGTTTTGCTGGCACTATAGTGGTCCTTTAATGAACAATGAACAATTAGAAACTTACACCAACAAACTCAACCTCATCTTCGCAAGGACTCTCATCAATCAGCATTGTCTCATGTTCACTGAAGTCTTCTGCATCCATTATCTATGGAAAATAAAGAAAAGTTAGCCATTCATTATTAATACAAATGGTGACAAGGGCACAACATGCGCAATTTACATTGGAATAAACAGATTTTACAAAAAACAGTTCTATTAAAGTTCTCCAAACAACATAAACACTTCAAATTATTAAAGTTTGGAGTCCGTACATGCAGCGTTTTGCACAGACAGAGATATGTGAATTTTCTGCAAGCGGAGTAAGTCCATCTCGGGTTCTACATGAGATTATCCAGCGTCATCCTATTCCCATAGGACAATGATGGCAAACCTTTTTGAGCCCGAGTGTTCAAACCGCAATACATGCCAACTTTCTTTTCCTCAAAGTGCCAACACGGCAATTAAACCTAAACACTGAGGTTTAAGTTTAGAAAAAACAACTGGTACAGTTGGCCAAACGAATTAACAACTTTTGTTTTAAAAGAAGAACAACAGAGTTCAATTATACAAATTTTAAAAAAAATGATATAAATAGATAAAATTAAGCTTATATTAGTATCTCCAACAAATGCAATACATACACACAGACTGCTAAATATATACACGCACACAGAGCGCTGAAGACACACACACACAGACCGCTGAATACACACACACATATTGCATTGAGGGGTGCAGTGTATGTGTGTGTGGAGTGCTGTGTGTGTCTGTGTGAGGGGTGCGGTGTGTGCGCGGGGTAGGGGTGCTGTGTGGGGAGGGGGGGTAAGGGGTGCGGTGTCTGATGGTGGTGGTAAAGATACATAAAAATAAAAAAAACTATATATTAAATCTGTATTCCCCCCTCCCTTCTTCTTACCTTTGGTGAAGGAGGGGGGGGGGGGGGGGAGGAGACACACAGCCATCCCTGGTGGTAAATATGTGACAGGGAAGCAGCTCTCCTGTCCTCCCGCGCGATGCTGTGTGGAGCGTTGCCATTTGTAACGCGCAGCAACGCTCCACACTAATTGCTTGCGGGAGGACAGGATAGCTTCTTAGATCCCTCCCCCTGCTTCTGTGTCCACACGACAGAAAGCAGAGTAGGTACTCTGTTTTAATGCAGACAGCCACGCGTGCCATAGGTTCACCATCACTGACATAGGATGATGGAGGAGGTGGAGCGCCGACCTAGCACCGAAGGAGATCGGGTGAGTAAACAAAGGTGTAGGTTTTTTTGCAATTTCCATGCTGGGGGTCGGGGAAGCAGAGGGAAAAAACTTTGTATTCCTTACACTATAGAATCCCTTCAATGCTTGCTGTATTTTCTAAAATAAAACAAAAAACAATGTTTTGCAGAATTCTGCACATTAACCAGGTCTACTCTACCCCACCTCTTCAATTCCAAAATATTTCTGTCTGTATCGATTACTGTACATGTATATTGTTCTCCTTCTGTCCTTGGCACAGTGTGATATATTATCAGTAAACATGAGGTAACTGTGAGTTATAGTTTAGATAACGTTCAAACAACAAATTCCAGAGAGTGAGTGCTAGAAACATCCCTTTAAATACCAAGACTAAGTTATTGTGGTCAGCCAGAGTGATTCTGAGTCAGGCTCCAGTATAATAGACCACGGTGAGGTCTCCCAACATGCCCCTCTGCCCAGTGCCAATCATAGTTTTAGGAGCTGCAGGACGAGAGAGAAATCTATGTCTCATGCTGTAATCTCACAGAGCACTCTCTGTACTGTGTGAGCTTGGAAGTCCCTCTGCTAATGTCAGTACTGACGTCAGCAGAGGGTACTCCTCAGAGATCGGATTAGAGGTAGTAGAATACAAATATGGGGTTTTACAGTAATGGAACACGTCGTCTGATATTCCCCACAATAAAACATGTATGAAAAACCACAAATAAATTTAATATTTTGACCAAGATTTGTGATAAAATGCTTAAATGAAGGAAGGCGAGGCCTGGCCTGCAAGCAGAGCGGTCGCACGGTGGAAGAGCTCCCGCCAACCAAACCAATTCTAGGGGAATTACTCACAGTTCTCAAGCCTGCAATGATACCGGGGTACGCTACCCATGTTTGGGGCTCCCTGGTGACTCACCCGAGTAAGCCCAATAATCGCGCACACGAGGCAGCAGGCCTGGTGGGGGTGATCCCGGTCCAGCACACCAAGGCAGCGGGGCCACTAAGAAAGTGGACAGCGGAGCCCCACAAACAGCCCTTGGCTACACAGGCCTACAAAATGGTGGACACCACATGGGACCGCAACTACCATGCAGAGGCGTAGAAACTACAAATCAAGATCGACGCCTTTTGGGCAAAAATAATTAGCAGAGAGCGGCAGACCAAAGAAACAACGCACTCACCCATCGAAAAACCTGCACTCACCCGCCAAAGCCGCACAGGCCCCCGCAAGACGAGACCTAAAAGATGGCGCCGGAGGCATAGACCCATACCACCTGCACATCAACAGGTAAGACGGAGCCGCGCAACGCATTCAACCCGACTGCACCTACAAGCTCTCAGAAACGGCACGAAGCTGAGAACCACAAAGCGACTAAACACAGACAAACATCCCTCATGGCTCCAAACTCTCCCGATGTCACGGAAGGGCCCAGAGCACCAGAGGGGGACTCCACTTGCCAGAAACATCAAGCCAGACCTCCACAGCGACGGGCGGACAGGCCTGCAACCAGAATCAGCAATGCTGCACTAACTCATGCCCCAGCAGGACGGCAAAGCATTCCTACTATGTTTCCCTGCGTTGGGCATAGGCTGACAGCGAACACGCCTGCCGAGACTCCAAGAGATGCTGCTCATGTCACACTGCAGCCTCCTAACAAGAGACTCACCAATAATGTACGACTAATATTGAACTCACTGCCTGCCCGATTTTAGCTAGACGATAACTATATGCCACTCTTTACACATACATGTACTGCCTCACTGCATGTATCACCCTCGCGCTCACACAACGGGGCCATGCTGCCTGCCTGGTAATCTTCATACATACACGCGACTCACAATCATTACAGATGGGTGTCCTGACCTAAACGCGCTCGAATCACCTTTTAGCTCAAACATGTACAACTTACACAGCAACAACCGTTAAAGCTTCCATCATTTAGTATTGTACCTTGTCGTTATCAAATGGTTCTTGAAATGTATATGTTCAAACATACATTAATATAAAATTGTGCATGTTCCATCATATACCTCTGTTATAATTAAGTGAAAAGCATTGAAGGAATGCCGTTGGGGTACCTTTATATGCATCTGTTATATGTGCATGCATTGCAAAATAAAGAATTAAAAAAAAATGCTTTACCCCTTAACCCCTTAAGGACACATGACATGTGTGACATGTCATGATTCCCTTTTATTCCAGAAGTTTGGTCCTTAAGGGGTTAAAGGACCACTCTAGTGCCAGGAAAACACTCGTTTTCCTGGCACTAGAGTGCCCTGAGGGTGCCCCCACCCTCAGGGTCCCCCTCCCGCCCGCCTCTGGAAAGGGGTAAAAACCTTTTTCCAGCGCTGGGCGGGGAGCTCTCCTCCTCCTCTCGGCCCAATCGGCTGAATGCGCACGCACGGCAAGAGCTGCGCGCATTCAGCCGGTCGCATAGGAAAGCATTTACAATGCTTTCCTATGGACGCTTGCGTGCTCTCACTGTGATTTTCACAGTGAGAATCACGCAAGCGCCTCTAGCGGCTGTCAATGAGACAGCCACTAGAGGATTTGGGGGAAGGCTTAACCCATTAATAAACATAGCAGTTTCTCTGAAACTGCTATGTTTATAAAAAAAAAAATGGGTTAACCCTAGCTGGACCTGGCACCCAGACCACTTCATTAAGCTGAAGTGGTCTGGGTGCCTAGAGTGGTCCTTTAAGGACACATGACATGTGCGACATGTCATGATTCCCTTTTATTCCAGAAGTTTGGTCCTTAAGGGGTTAAATGAACAATGCTTTTGCGTATCGGTTTTCGATTATGAAACTACTAAAAAAAGTTGTAATCTCAGCATGCCAAATTTTGCAAACATTTGGCTGTAAAATCGTAATTCACTCCTTGCATTATAACTTCTAAACATTAAGTAAAATGAAAGACATATCGGGCATTTTAGTAATCAGGACTAATCAATAAACATATTTAGATTTCTGCTTAGACACACTTGTGAAGAAAATCTTAAAGGAACACTATAGTCACCTAAATTACTTTAGCTAAATAAAGCAGTTTTAGTGTATAGATCATTCCCCTGCAATTTCACTGCTCAATTCACTGTCATTTAGGAGTTAAATCACTTTGTTTCTGTTTATGCAGCCGTAGCCACACCTCCCCTGGCTATGATTGACAGAGCCTACATGAAAAAAAAAACTGGTTTCACTTTCAAATTGTATCTCAATCTCTAAATTGAACTTTAATCACATACAGGAGGCTCTTGCAGGGTCTAGCAAGCTACTAACATAGCAGGGGATAAGAAAATCTTAATTAAACAGAACTTGCAATAAAGAAAGCCTAAATAGGGCTCTCTTTACAGGAAGTGTTTATGGAAGGCTGTGCAAGTCACATGCAGGGAGGTGTGACTAGAGTTCATAAACAAAGGGATTTAACTCTTAAATGGCAAAGGATTGAGCAATGAGGCTGCAGGGGCATGTTCTATACACCAAAACTGCTTCATTAAGCTAAAGTTGTTCAGGTGACTATAGTGTCCCTTTAATGTAAACTAATGAGAAAAAAAACTTTATTTTTTCAATATTTTATTTATATTTAATATTGTATTTTACATACATGTATGGTAACAAAAGACAGCCCTATTTCTCCTTCAAATAATTATATATAACAACATGTATAGGTGCACTGAAACAGGAAGGATGGAATTGTGCCACACTTAATGCACGGTAAACATTTCAAAAAGGACTTGTTCAAAAACACGTGGCATCTCAAAACAGCCTTGGTCCTTAACCCCTTAAGGACCAAACTTCTGGAATAAAAGGGAATCATGACGTGTCAGACACATCATGTGTCCTTAAGGGGTTAAAGGATCACTATAGGGTCAGGAACACAAACATGTATTCCTGACCCTATAGTGTTTACACCACCATCTAGCCCCTCTGGGCCCCTCATGCCCCCATAAATATAGTAAAAATCTTACTGTATTCAAGCCTGAAGCTGTAAATCTGCATGCTGTTTGCCTCAGAAAAACAAACAGTCTGCTGGCATCATCAGAAGTGGTAGCCTGATCCAATCACAATGCTTCCCCATAGGATTGGCTGAGACTGACAAGGAGGCAGATCAGGGGCAGAGCCAGCATGATTCAAACACAGCACTGGCCAATCAGTATCTCCTCACAGAGATGATTTGAATCAATGAATCTCTATGAGGAAAGTTCAGTGTCTGCATGCAGAGGGAGGAGATACTGAATGTTTGGATGCATTTTAGGCAGCCATGACCCAGGAATGATCTCTAACAGCTATCTGAGGAGTGGCCAGTGAAGTTATCACTAGGTTGTAATGTAATGATTCTACTCACCAGAACAAATTCAATAAGCTGTAGTTGTTCTGGTGACTATAGTGTCCCCTTAAAGGGACACTGTAAGCACCCAGACCACTTATGCCCATTGGAGTGATCTGGGTGCCTTACTCCTCTTACTTTAGCCAGGTTAATCAAAACACAACAGTTTCCGCAGTCTTTTAATTACAGGGCTAATCTAACCTCTTGTTGCGGTCTCTCAGGCAGCCGCTAGATGGTACTTCCGTGTTCTTAGAGTACGAAAAGTGTTTTAATGACGTTCGACATCCCCACGCTCTGCATTAGGACGTTGAGGGTCGCCGGAATCCCCATAGGAAAGCGTTGAATAATGTTTTTCTATGGAGAGGTCTAATACGCGCACGCGGCCGTTGTTGCGCATGCGCATTAGGTCTCCCCACCAGCAGTAGAGTGTGGGCGGGGCTGAGCCAGCGCCGAGGGACATTGGTGCTGGACCCAGGTAAGTGACTGAAGGGGTTATTAACCCCTTCAGCACCGCGGGAGGGGTCCTTGACAGAAGTGAAGCTACAGTGCCAGGAAAACAAGTTTGTTTTCCTGGCACTATAGTTTCCCTTTAAGGTGCTAAATGCATTATTTACACAACACATAAATACAATTAAATAATGTTTGAATTGCATTTTAAAGGAACACTCCAAGCACTATAACCACTACTAGAATGGAGAATGAGGCGAGTCCGTTAAAGTTAGGAAATCTAAAGGGTTAATCACTAAAGTTAGAATTGTCAAGAACAAAATATTAAAGGGACCCTATAGTCACCAGAACAACTACAGCTTATTGAATTTGTTCTGGTGAGTAGAATCATTATCTTAAGGCTTTTTGCTGTAAACACTGTATTTTCAGAGAAAATGCAGTGTTTACATTACAGCCTAGTGATAACTTCACTTGCCACTCCTCAGATAGCCGTTAGAGATCCTTCCTGGGTCAAGGTTGCCTAAAATGCATCCAAACATTTAGTGTCTCCTCCCTCTGCATGCAGACACTGAACTTTACTCATAGAGATTCATTGATTCAATTCAACTCTATGAGGAGATGCTGATTGGCCAGTGCTGTGTTTGAATCATGCTGGCTCTGCCCCTGATCTGCCTCCTTGTCCGTCTCAGCCAATCCTATGGGGAAGCATTGTGATTGGATCAGGCTACGACTTCTGATGTCAGCACACTGCTTGTTTTTCTGAGTCGAACAGCATGCAGAGTTACAGCTTCAGGCTTGAATACAGTAAGATTTTTACTATATTTATGGAGACATGAGGGACCCAGGGGGGGCTAGATGGTGGTTTAACACTATATAGTGGCAGGAATACATGTTTGTGTTCCTGACCCTATAGTGATCCTTTAAGTTTAAATTTAAAGGCATCAATACAACTTTAGCTTAACGAAGCGGTTTTGGTGTATAAATCATGTCCCTGCATCGCACTGCTCAATTCTCTGCTATTTATGAGTTAAATCATTTTTGTTTCTGTTTATGCAGCCCTAGCCACATCTTCCATGGCTTTGACTCACACGGCCAACATGAAAAAAAAAAATGTTTTAATTTTCAATCAGATCTTAACCTTTAAAGGGACACTATTTAACTACTACTAACAGAGAAACCGCAATGTTTACATTGCAGCGTTAATACTCCCAGACAGCCACAAGAGGTGCTTCCTCCAGTCTTTTACCTCTGTGAAATTATGCTGGACATCTGTGCATCTGCATGTGTCAGTGCTTGTATCTGCATGTAGCAGTCCAACTGCATGTGTTTCAGTGTTTGTATCTGTGCATCTGCATGTGAGTCGGCGTTTGCATCTGCATGTGTCAATGTACATATCAATGTTTGTTTCTGTGTGTCTTTAACTGCATGTGTGTCAGTGTTTATCTGTGCATCAGCATGTGTCTCAGTGTTTGTTTCTGTGTATATGCATTTGTGTCAGTGTGTGCGTCTGTGTGTATCTGATTATATTTATATATGCCTAGGGCAGAGAAAAACTTGTAAATGTGAAAAACTATATTTCAAACATTTGGTGAATATGAGGGGTACAATTTATTTTAATACCTACTGCCCACTTTAGTATCTTTGTTGATGGTAAAATTTCCTTACCCACCAGTGCCACAGTAACTACTTTTATAGCGCAAGTGTAGTTTTTGTTTTTTTCTTAGATGAGGTTTTTATTTTAGTTTTTTTAATATGTACTTACATTTATCTATTTTTTTCTATTCTACTTTTTTAATGTGTGTCTGAGATGTGCAGTGTGTGTGTGTGTGTTTGTGGGTGAGGGAGCAGTGTGTGTGTGAAGGGTGGCAGTTTTTGTATGTGTGAGAGGGGTGCAAGGATCTAAGCTGTGTGTAGGTTTTCTCTTCCCTTCTTACCTTTTACCAGGGATAGGGGACATAATACAGGCCGTGGTGGTCTAGTGGTGGCATGTTCACTTTAGCCTACAACTCCTCCAGCAGCTGGCTGACTCTCCTGCAAGTAGAGCACGGTGTTGGAGTGTTGCCATGGCAACACGCAGCAACACTCCAACCAGCCTACTCGAGGAAGGAACACAGAGCCTCCCAGGTCCTTCCCTCCCTCTGCCGGAACTAAGTGATCTCCTCACCAAACCGAGAGGGCTTACAGCAAGGCTGGCTCTGCATGGGCCGGCAGGGGAGATGAAAGGATCTCGCTGCCGGCCTTGGTCCACGGCCATCGACGCCCACTGGGCAGTTTCTTAAAAACCCACCACCGCCCACCTGAAATCCCAAACTGCCCACTATTGAGCGAGCACATCATTAGACGTGTTGGCGCCAAGCTCAGGGCGCTGACACAGCACTGTTCGCTTAGTCATGCATTCACGCCAGGATGACTTTCCAATTCTTCAGGCAGTATTGCACCCCTCACCCTTTGGGCAGTACCAGTGACACCTTAACTGTGACACTGCTCCACCTCCTTCAATGACTGCTGCTGGAGCCATGCTTCAGTGAGATCCTCCATAATTCACAGTGATCAGTAACATCCAACTGTGACCAACTACTGTCCTTTCTTAAAGGGGAACTATTGAAAAATGTATTTTACACCAATAGAAGAAAAGTAGAGCTTTACTACCAGCCACATTGGTTGTACCCTCTATAGAGCTTAGGGGATGCCTTACTACTGATAAAGGCTGCGGATGGCTGTAAGGGACACAGTGATTGCGCAGACCCGCCCATCATGGCCGCATTATATCCGAACTCGGACTGAATGGCCCCGGATCTGCCAGCAGTGGGCATAATGGCCAGCCAGATACTCACAGCCGCCTCCGGGGTAACAGTCCGGACACCGAGCGCTGGTAGCAAGATCTAAAACCAACGGACTTCCCGCGCCAGCAGCAACCTGCGCGGAGTCATGACGTCAGTGGCAACGCGACATGGAAAGGCGCAATGCTTCACGGGAAATGAAGTCCCACGGATGCGAACTGCTGGAAAGCTGCAAAAACTTCAGTTGGATTGTAAAGTCACAGAGCGACACAACACCGTACTACAGCAAAGGGAGGGACTGAGGCTGACAGGCCAAAGATTCGTTAGGGCAAACTGCTAAAGATTCGAAGCGGCCATATTTGATGTGGGCACATTGCCCTAATGGACATTATATGAAACCGTATGAAATCAATAATGGTGGCTGCTTTGAAATGTCAGCCTTAATCATTAACTGATTTCACAGCTGGAGCTGTGTTTTTTCCATGAGACATGGCTGCCCTTTTTAACCCTTCCCAAAATAATGTATTAGGGAATGATCCCCAACATGCATAGCATGTTGATACACATATTAAGAGACACAGCAGTGCTATGCTCAGTGCAATATGACCCTTCAAAGAGCACCCCCTTTGGGTTGAGCCAGTGAGGCAAATCGTATCACCAAATCGCTCCATTTTACCCCTCCAACCAGCATCCCGCTTTACAGGACACCGAGATCAAAGATCGCCCTCAAGGGCCCATACTTAGGCAGAGCGGCACACGGAGCAACTGATCGCGCCTCTTGCCGGAACAGAAAGCTCTTGCAGAAGCCTCAAAAGGTTTCAGTCGCTGTGAGCATTGCCGTGGGTTCCCATGGCAATCTTCTCAGTAATGCCGGGTTTGTGGAGAAACATGAAGAATGCACTCTGCCCATGGGACTACCAGAATGAGTACCTACTAAAAGGAATGACAGAATAAAATGCCCATAGATTTAAAAGATCACTATAGTGCCAGAGAAACAAACTCGTTTTCCTGACACTATGTCATCCTTGGGGGACCCTCACCCTTAGGGTCCCCCTCCCGTGGTGCTGAAGGTGTTATAAAACAATGATCCAGTCCCGGACTCCCTCGGCGCTGGTTACCTCTCCTCCCCCACCGACGTCAGCTCCCGAGTGGAGCCAAATGTGTAAGCGCGGCAAGAAGGGTTAAAACCTGAGGGACCGGCACCCAGACCACTTCATTGAGCTGAAGTGGTCTGGGTGACTATTGTGTTCCTTTAAAAGGGAAGTGGAATGCCCTTAGACAATAATGGAACAGAAGCAAGTTGTGACTTGGAGTCAGAGATGTTAGACGTATCTAAAAAAAACTTTAGCCAACATATTCAGTGGCATGCTTTAAAATTGAGATTGAGTGGGATTATCATTGTTTTCTACAGAATGAAAAAGGTCTCCCACTGTAAAGCAGTTTTCTTTAACTGTGTGCTCTGCAATTATTGATGCATTGTGTACAGCAGTGTACTGCCTGCTATGTGCAGTATAGTCAAACACAAGAACACCATAATAGTAGTAATTCTATTAGGCAGCAACCCATTTTTGAACACAAACATACGTCAGAGTGAAACCACTACAAAAAACAGCAAAGGGGGAGAGCAATAGTAACAGCAGTGCATCCTCCACTGCTAACACTGTTACACAGTGCAGGGGGATGTAACGTTATTACCCAACACGCAAAAAAGACAGAAAAAAGGGGAAGGATGATGTTACCGATTGGAAGATCAGCCAATGAGTAATCTAGACATGATTGAACATTGATGGACAATTATCCTTTTTTAACTACCTGGAGGCACTGTGCAACAAAAAGGGACAGACATGACTACAAATCCTTCCAGAATGTGGGACATGATAATATAAATTGAAAGTGTATGCTCAAGCAAAGAACAGGAAGTTGTCACATTTACACCAGCGCTTTGTGTGTAGCCCTTCAGACCGTCACCATGCAGAATCTGATCCTGTTTTACAGTAGCTACAATAACATGAAGATGAGAAGTCTATAAATTTCCTGCTATTACAGTTACCTCTAACCCACCACCTTTTCAAAATGTATGCTTACCCAATGCAGTTCAAAAATGCAATCTTAGGGGGCGGGGCCTGACCGTGGAACAGAGAAGACGCTAAACGCATTAGCCCCTGCGATTCCTCCCCACCTTGTGGTATCTGCACCCAGCAGCCGTGCGTCTGTATAACTGACTCTTGCAGCATACTAGTATACTGACTATTCTTTGGTACGTTAAGTACGGCCATTCTAAGGCCCGGTAATATGTTACCTATTAGTCCTCTGTGTGACATAATCCTATGTGCTGGATCAATTAGTAACCCTGACATTACAACATGGCCATAGAACCTGTAGAATTGTGTCAGCACATAGCAGCTAGCGAGAGAAAGGGAGAGGAGAATGATTACCGTATGGATCAATTTGCCCAGGCCTTCAGTAAGCTTCTTACCTGAACAGCGCATCTGCAACCTGCGGCTTCTCCAACTGTGTCACCTCCGCCTAAAGTACCTCCACCTATAGTACATAAGGCACCTACTATCTCCCTATCTCCTCCCCCGCATTTTGAGAGTAATGTTCAAGAATGCCGGATTCCCAAATCAAATTGACTACCATTTTGAGGCCTCACCGGGATCTTTTCCATTGGATAGAGCTAAAATTGGTTACCTGATGAACCAACTTAAAGGTAAAGCTTTAGTTTGGGCCAATCCGTTATGGGAGAGTAATAGGAGCATTGCACACAATTACCAGGAATTCCTTATGGAATTTAAACTAATGTTTGAACCATTAGGCAGGGAGGATGACGCTTCCACTGCCCTAATGCATATCAAAAAGGGAACCGGTGTATATCAGATTATGCCATAGAATTTTGTACCTGGGCTTCTGAGGTAGACTGGACAAACGGTGGATTAATCGCTGCATTTAAGAAAGGATTATCTGAGACTATTTTGGATGAGATTGCTGCCAAAGACCTACACAAGAAACTTAATGAATTTATCACATTTGTCATGCAAATTGATAATAGATTGAGAACCAGAGAAGCTACCAGAAACAAGACCAGACGTATGACTATGCCTTTAGCACCCTGTTTTTCCAGACCAATTGTCCCTGACCTTCCGGTACAGTCCGAACCCGAACCCATGCAGTTGGGGGTCACTAGACTGTCGGAGGCAGAAAAACAATATAGGAGAAAAGAGGGCCTATGTCTTTACTGCGGTAGAAAAGGACATATGAGGAGTGCTTGTCCCATACTCCTTTACTCCTTCCCATACTCCTTCCCATACTCCTTTGGGAATAACAAAAATAGGTTTCTCCTTGATATTACGATCATATATAACAAAAATAACTTTTCATGCAAGGCCCTGATGGACTCAGGTGCAGCAGGAAATTTCATTGATGTTCATTTTGTAAAAGGTAATGCTATACCTATCAAGGACAGACTATCACCTATGGCCGTTGAGGCTATTGATGGGAGACCACTCTCTCAACCCTTAATTACCCACGAAACCTTACCCATTAACATGTCCATTGGTGCCTTACGTAAGGAAGACATAACATTCCAAGTTATTGAGTCTCCTTCTTGCCCTATCATATTCGGATTTCCTTGGCTCATTAAGCACAATCCTCATATTGACTGAGCTAATGGGGAAATATTGGAATGGGGCAAGGATTGTACTGAGAGGTGTATGTTACACATTACCAAGAGAGTGGGCACCATTAAATTACCCACTACTACGCCTCAAACCCCCAAAGTTCCCATACAATACCGGGAGATTAAGGAGGTATTCAGCAAAACTCAGACCAATATTCTACCTCCTCACAGACAGGGCCGGCGCGTCCATAAGGCGGCACAGGCGACCGCCTTAGGGCGCACCGGCCGGGGGTGCAAAAGTCCGGGTGACCGGCAGGAGGGAAGCGCACAGCTCCCCTCTCCTGCCGGTCACTTCTTGCAGCGTGGCCGAGCGCCAACTGCAGTGCCGCGGACTGTGTGGAGGGTGGGGGGTTATGAACACGTCATATCCCTGCTCCCTCTGTAGCACACAGCGTGGCTGGCGCCCAGCAGGGGCGGAGCTACCGCCGGCCTCCTTCTAATCAGCATGGGAGGACTTCCTCCCAAGAAGACTGGAGCACGAGAAAGCAGAGAGGAGGGGGGCTGAGCAGGACCAGCTCCTCCAACTCCCAACTACCTCAGGCAGCACTTTGGATCCCAGGTAAGCCACCCTCCTGAACCTGTCTGTCAGTGTGTCTGTGTGTGTATATGTCTGTCTGTCAGTGTGTCTGTGTGTGTATATGTCTCTCTGTGTGTGTATATGTCTGTCAGTGTGTCTGTGTGTGTATATGTCTGTCTGTCAGTGTGTGTCTGTGTGTATATGTCTGTCTGTCAGTGTGTGTGTGTATCTATATGTCTGTCAGTGTGTGTGTGTATGTCTTTCTGTTAGTGTGTCTTTGTGTGTTTGTGTATGTCTATCATTGTGTATGTGTGTATATGTATGTCTGTCAGTGTGTATCTATGTGTCTGTCAGTGTGTCTGTATGTCAGTGTGTGTTTATCTGTATGTCTGTCAGTGTTTGTGTGTATATCTCTGTGTCTGTCTATCTGAATGTGTATCAGTTTGTGTATATGTGTATCTGCATGTGTGTCAGTGTGTGTATCTTTGTGTATGTGTATCACAGTGTGTGCGTGTGTGGCAGTGTATATGTATATGTGCAAATATCTCAGCATTAAAACACCAACACTACACACAAATAAACACCTGCATGCAAACGTCAACACAACATACAAACACACCTCTGTATCAGACAACAAAATTATATATAAACACACACCTGCGTTCAAAAACCAACACTACACATAAATGCATGCTTGCATTCAAACGCAAACACTACATACAAACACACCCCTACAATCATACAAACATACTCCATACAAACACATGCTTACAGTCAAACACTGTCAGGGACCAGGAACCAGACAGAGACAGAAGTAGATGCACACACACCTTTATTAATAAATAACAAATAAATAACAAAAGCAAAGTCCAGGAATCAAGCAGGGGTCAGTCACCAGAGCGGGTAGTCAGACAAGCCAGGTTCAGGAGCACGGAGAGCAGCGGAGTCAGGAACAAGGCCGGAGTCAGGAACCAGGAGCAAACAGGAAACACAGGAACAAGGAGACTTCTGGGGAACAGGAAACCACACAAGGGCAAGGAGGTTCTGGGCTTAGCTGCTTAAATAGGCAGAACTGATTAGCAGCAGGGTTGATTACTACTCACAGGTGAGTAACCGTGGCAACAAGCAGAAGCAGCTCATAGTAATTGCAGCTGCAAACTCAATCACTGAAACAGAAAGGTTTGCTGTTTAAAACAGCAAAGAAACCCTGACAGTACCTCCCCCTCAACGATTCCCCCCATCTCTGTTGGTGGGTCCGGGCTTCATGGGGAAGCGGGCGTGATAGGAACGAAGGAGGGATGGTGCATGGACATCAGAGGCTGGAACCCAGGAGCGTTCCTCTGGACCGTATCCTTTCCAGTGCACCAAGTATTGGATCTGTCCTCTGAAGACCCGTGAGTCAATGATGCTGCGTATTTCATATTCCTCATGATTGTCAATCAGGACAGGACGTGGACGTGGCACTGAGGTGGTGTAGCGATTACAAACCAACGGTTTCAAGAGGGAAACATGGAAAACATTTGAGATGCGCATGTTAGCAGGAAGGTCAAGTGCGTAAGCTACAGGGTTAACCCTTCGAAGTATACGAAATGGCCCAACGTATCGGGGTGCCAGTTTTTGTGCGGGAACACGGAGGCGTAGGTTGCGGGAAGACAGCCAGACCCTCTCTCTGACCTGATAGGTAGGTGCAGGAAGGCGTCTGCGGTCGGCCTGGAGTTTGTAGTTCTGCATTGCGCGTTGCAAAGAACTCTGAACCTGCACCCAAGTGGAACGGAGTTCCCTGAGATGTTCCTCCAATGCCGGTATCTCCTGTGGCAAGAACGTATCAGGCAACATGGACGGTTGAAACCCATAGTTTGCCAGGAACGGGGATAGCCGGGAGGAGGCATTAATCGCACTATTGTGGGCAAACTCCGCCCAGGGTAGCAGATCAGACCAGTTGTTCTGGTGGTCAGAAATGTAGCAACACAGAAACTGTTCCAGTGTTTGGTTAGCTCGTTCCGCTGCACCATTGGATTGCGGGTGGTAGGCCGAGGAGAAGGAAAGCTGAATTCCCATTTGCGTACAAAAAGCTCTCCAAAATCTGGACACGAACTGGCTACCCCTATCTGAGACTATCACTTTGGGTAACCCATGCAAACGAAAGACCTCCCGACCAAAAATTGTTGCAAGTTCCTGGGAAGTTGGTAGTTTTTTCAAGGGAATGCAATGCGACATCTTCGAGAATCGGTCAACAACCATGAGAACGACTGTATTGCCACGGGAGACCGGAAGATCTACGATAAAATCCATGGACAAGTGGGTCCAGGGTCGTTCACCATTAGGTATGGTTTGCAGGAGACCCACTGGAGGGCGTCGTGGGGTTTTGTTTTGAGCGCACACAGGACAGGCAGCTACAAAAGCGGTGACATCCGAACGGAGACTAGGCCACCAAAATTGCCGGGATACGGACCAGATTAACTGGTTTTTGCCTGGATGTCCAGCTGCTTTGGGGTCGTGGTATGTACTCAATAGTTTCGTACGGAGGTTAATAGGTACAAAACAACGGCCATTAGGTTTCTCTGGAGGAGAATTACTTTGTGCAGCCAGAATCTCCTCGCCTAGGGGTGAGGTGAGGTTAGTACGGATGGTTGCCAGTATATGGTCCGGAGGAATCACAGGAGTAGGGGTTATCTCCTCTCTAGATGGAGGGGAGAACTGTCGAGACAAGGCATCAGCCCGAATGTTTTTTGTACCGGGCAAGTAAGAAACCACATAATTGAATCTTGATAGGAAGAGAGCCCATCTAGCTTGCCGGGGGGAAAGTCGCTTAGCTTCAGAAAGATATGCTAGATTCTTGTGGTCTGTGAGTATGAGGATTGGCACTGAAGTACCTTCAAGAAGGTGCCTCCATTCTTTGAGAGCTAAAATTATGGCTAGAAGTTCTCTATCACCAATCTGATAGTTGCATTCCGCCGGGTTCAATTTCCTCGAGAAATACCCGCACGGATGCCTGGAGCTCTCTGGGTTAGGACGTTGAGACAGGAGGGCGCCCACTCCTGTCTCAGACGCATCGACCTCAAGAATGAATGGTAAGGCAGGGTTAGGGTGTGCCAGTATAGGAGCAGCAGCAAAGGCGACTTTGAGAGACTCCAAGGCAGTAATGGCTTCCTGTGACCAATGCTGTGGATCAGCATCTCTCCTGGTCATGTCCGTGAGCGGTTTAACCCAGGAAGAAAAGTTGTGTATGAACTTCCGATAATAATTGGCGAAGCCCAGAAACCGTTGTATAGAGCGAAGACCCGTAGGTCGAGGCCATTTTAGTACAGCCGAAAGTTTCTCAGGATCCATAGAGAATCCAGTATCTGAGATAACATATCCCAAGAATGTAACCTGTTTGCAGTGAAACTCACATTTCTCCAATTTGCAGAACAGACTATTTTCTCTAAGTCTCTGTAGAACACGAGAAACGTCTGCGTGATGGTTCTCGAGAGATGTGGAATGGATCAGAATATCATCAAGATAAACCACCACACATTGCTGCAGCATATCTCGCAGGACGTCATTTATAAATTCTTGGAAAACCGCCGGAGCATTGCAAAGACCAAAGGGCATTACTAGGTATTCGTAATGGCCGCTCCTGGTGTTAAATGCGGTTTTCCATTCGTGGTCCTCTTTTATCCGGACGAGATTATATGCCCCTCTCAGATCAAGTTTGGTGAAGACCGTTGCTCCCTTGAGGCGGTCAAATAATTCCGTGATTAATGGAATGGGGTAGGCATTCTTAATAGTAATGCGATTGAGACCCCTATAGTCGATACAGGGTCTCAACTCGCCATCTTTTTTCTTTACAAAGAAAAAGCCGGCCCCGGCAGGAGAAGATGACTTCCGAATAAAACCCTTAGACAGTGCATCGGTAACATACTCCTCCATGGCTCGATTCTCTGCTACAGACAGTGGGTAAATCCGGCCCCGGGGAGGATTGGTACCCGGTTGGAGTTCGATACCACAGTCATACGGACGGTGTGGTGGCAGAACGCTAGCTTGACCCTTGTCAAATACATCTTGGAATTCTTGGTACTCAGCGGGTAAGGAAGAGGCAGAACATGCGCCCAAAACTTTGACCGGTTTCTGGAGACAGGACAATGTGCATTGCTGGGACCATGATAATATCTCAGTTTTGCGCCAATCAATTGTGGGGTTATGCTTCTGTAACCAAGGGTATCCCAAAACAACCTGGTAATATGGAGAGGAAATGACCTGGAATTGGGTCGTCTCATGATTTAGAGCCCCTACAGCCAGAGATATGGGCACGGTTTCTTGGGTCACGTGGGTTGGCTGTATTGGTCTGCCTTCGATGGCTTCGAAGGCTAGTGGGGAGTTGCGAGACTGTAAGGGTATAGAGTGCTTTGCTGCAAATGCACAATCTATAAACAAGCCTGCGGCCCCAGAATCAAGTAACGCCCGGGTTTCAATGGATGAATCAGGCCAGGAGAGGATAACAGGCACCAAGGGTTTGCGCACACATATCTCTGGGTCTGCAGAAAGACCACCCAAGATCTGCCCCTGACAGTATCTTGGGTGCGAGCCCTTTGCCGGACGAATCGGGCAAAATTTTAACAAGTGACCATGGTGTCCGCAGTATAGGCACAGACCCTCCCTCCTCCTAAAGGCTCTCTCCTCGACCGAGAGGCGTGAGAAGCCTAACTGCTTTGGCTCCACACAGACAGAGGACTCAGGACCAGGAGGCATGGGAGGTGAGGGAGGTTCGGGTGGGCAAGAAAAGCTCGGTGCCAAATTTACAAGAGGCCTCCGCAGGCGCTCCTTGGATGAGGATCTCTCTCGGAGTCTGATGTCAATGAGGGTGACAAATGATATCAGTTCCTCGAGATCTTTAGGTAATTCTCTGGCTGCAATCTCATTTTTAAACACATCGGAGAGACCTTGTGCAAAGGCAGCCACGAGAGTCTCGTTGTTCCAGCCACCCTCTGCTGCCATGGTACGGAATTCACTGGCATACTCGACAATAGTTTTTGTGCCCTGAGAATTAGACATGAGTAGTTCGGCAGTAGGGGTGGAGCGAGCTGGAATATCAAAAACCCTATTGAAGGATGCAACAAATTCAGGGTAATTGTAAATAATAGGCTTCTCTGCCTCCCAGAGAGGTTTTGCCCAAGCTAGGGCCTTTTCAGACAGCAAAGAAATCATGAAGTGAACTTTGTCACTGTCTGTAGGAAATGCCTGGGGCAGGGTTTCAAGGTATCCTTTAACCTGATTTATAAATTCTCTGCACTGTGCTGGGTCGCCCCCAAAATACTGAGGGAGCGGGACAGACCCAGTCGTTTCTCTAGCCGCTACAGGTTTGGAGGCTACAACCGGTGCTAGAACAGGAAGTGAGGCAGAGGCGGCCGCAATCGCAGGCTGGCCGGGTACTGGATCCAGATGGGCATACTGGTCCAAAAGGTGGTTCTGCTGGTCCCACCGGGTAAATAGGTTAGGTATAGGTGTCTTGCCTGTACCATCTGTATTCATGGCCCTTGCGTAAAGTCAGGGACCAGGAACCAGACAGAGACAGAAGTAGATGCAAACACACCTTTATTAATAAATAACTAATAAATAACAAAAGCAAAGTCCAGGAATCAAGCAGGGGTCAGTCACCAGAGCGGGTAGTCAGACAAGCCAGGATCAGGAGCACGGAGAGCAGCGGAGTCAGGAACAAGGCCGGAGTCAGGAACCAGGAGCAAACAGGAAACACAGGAACAAGGAGACTTCTGGGGAACAGGAAACCACGCAAGGGCAAGGAGGTTCTGGGCTTAGCTGCTTAAATAGGCAGAACTGATTAGCAGCAGGGTTGATTACTACTCACAGGTGAGTAACCGTGGCAACAAGCAGAAGCAGCTCATAGTAATTGCAGCTGCAAACTCAATCACTGAAACAGAAAGGTTTGCTGTTTAAAACAGCAAAGAAACCCTGACAAACACACAAATACTGCTCCGTGCTAAATACAATCTTGCAAGCATGGGGAATCGGTAGAGCCCCAGCTTTCAAAGCATTGTTGAAGTTGCACGACAGATGGGGATCTATCTTTTAGCCATCCTGTGTACATACACAGACCGTCATACAGAGACATACAGCCCACGGTTAGCCGGTTAGTCTGTATGTCTGTGTATGACTGTCTGTGTATGTATTCAAAAGGAATAAATGCAGGCAACACTCCAATAGTAAGGATGGTATATTTATTGATAGGTGAACCACCCCAAAGAAAGTGCAACGTTTCGGCTCAGCAGAGCCTTATTGCATGAGCTGAAACACCACACTTTCTATGGGGTGGTTCACCTACCAATAAATATACCATCCTTACTATTGGAGTGTTGCCTGTGTTTATTCCTTTTGAAGACTTTACTGGTGGATCCAGCGACGTCCGCCTGACACGGAGCATCCACCACTGTGGATGGCCGGAGCATTTACACGGTATCAGTGTGCCCCTTCTTTGTTTGTCTGTGTATGTATGTCTCTGTATGCCTTGTCTGTCTCTTTATGACTGTCTGTGTATGTATGTCTCTGTATCATTGTGTATGTATGTCTCTATATGCCTATCTCTATGTTTCTTTATGTCTGTGTCTGTTTTTCTGTGTGTGCCTGTGTCTGTATGAATGTATGTCTGTGTTTGTACAACAATGTACCTGTATGTGTAGATTGTATGACTGTGTTTGTTTGATTGTGTGCATTTTATGACTGTGTGTCTGTATATCTTTGTGACTGTATGTTTGTGTATTTGTGCATGTATGTATTTTTGCCTGTATCTATGTCTATGTGGGAGAAAAAGAGAGATAGATAGGGGCTGGGGGGAAGAAAGAGACAGAAAGGGGCTGGCGGGGAAGTAAGAAATACATTAGAGGGGTTGTAGGCGACACACTAAAGGGGGGTGTAAGGCACAAAGGGGCCAAAGGGGTAAGACATTCAAGAGAGTGGATATGCAACACTAATGGGGGTAAGAAATTTAAAAGGGGGCTACGAGACACAGAGGTGAAGATGCATTGTTTATTTTGGGGGGGGGGGGGGGCAGGAGGGGGCGTCAAAATCCATCTTCGTCTGTATAGTCAAAAATCCTAGCACCGGCCCTGCTCACAGACCATATGACTGTTCCATAAACCTAGTACCCGGCGCTGTGCCTCCTAAGGGAGCAGTTTATGGTCCACAGGAGAGTAGAATAATGGAGGAGTATATCAAAGACTCCCTAAGTAAGGGCCGTATACGCAAATCATCCTCGCCTCCTGGTGCAGGATTCTTTTTTGTGTCTAAAAAAGATGGTGAGTTACTTCCGTGCATTGACTACAGGGCATTGAACAAAATCACCATAAAAAATGCCTACCATATTCCCCTCATTACAGAATTGTTTGACAGACTCCAGGGTGCCAAAGTCTTTACTAAACTTGACCTTAGGAGTGCATACAATTTAGTGAGGCTTAAGGAAAACCATGAGTGGAAAATGGCATTTAATACCAGAAGTGGGCACTATGAGTACCTTATGATGCCCTTTGAGTTGTGTAATGCTCCAGCTGTATTCCAGGATTTTATTAATGACGCACTCAGGAATTATATTTATTCATTTGTCTTAGTATATCTGGATGATATCCCTATCTATTCCCCTGACCTTCAGACTCACCACAAACATGTTAAACAAGTATTGCAAACCTTACTGAAAAATCAACTTTATTATAAACTGGAAAAATGCATCTTTGACCAGACAGAAGTACAGTTTTTGGGGATATAAAATTTTTGCCTCTGGGTTTCAGATGGATCCTCATAAACTAGAATTTGTTCTACATTGGCCATTGCCCAATGGATTAAAAGCCATTCAGAGATTTATTGGGTTTGACAATTATTACAGGAGGTTTATTAAAGGGTTTTCTTCTGTAATAGCCCCCGTCACCAATATGACACATAAGGAGGCTAGCAGTAAGATATGGTCTAAGAGGCTAGAGAAGCTTTTGAACTTCTCAAACAAAGGTTTGCCTCTGCCGACATATTGATACATCCCGACACCAGTAGACCTTTCATACTGGAGGTTGATGCCTCTGAGACTGGGGTGAGGGCTGTTCTCTTCCAGAGGGAGAGCCAGGATACCCCTTTACATCCATGTGGTTACTTCTCTAGAAAGTTGTCCCCTGCTGACCACAATTATCATATTGGCAATAGAGAATTGTTGACCATTATACTAGCACTCAAAGAATGGCAACATCTTTTCGATGGTTCCAAGGATCCCCTTTTGATAATTACTGACCATAAAAAACTTGACTTACATAGGGGATGCTAAACGATTATCTTCCAGACAAGCTAGATTGTCACTGTTCCTCTCTCGCTTTAACTTTCTAATAACTTATAGGCCTGGTCCCAAAAATGTGAAGGCTGACGCCTTATCTAGACAGTTTGATACTGAATCAGTACAGGAACAAGAGACATCCCCTATCATTCCTCCTGAGTGTATCGTCGCTGTGAAGAAATACCCCTTTTTATTCAATATTTCTTCCTTATCCATTCGGTAGATGTAACTACCCCCTGGCTCATTAAACTTCAAAGCCTGCTTCAATTGAACCCTCTATGTGTGCGGCCAGCGTTCGTACTACCGAACGCCAAGTGGCTGAGAAAACTGCGGACATCTTTTTTCAGACGAACAAAGGCAGCGGGACTTGGTCGTTGAGTGTCTGGAACTAAAATCGGACACTCGACTTCCCGAACACCGGTCTCAAACAAATGAACGTTGGATCTATATGTACCGAATAGCTAGAAGAGCGCTATTCGGTACTTTTATGCATACGAATGAGGGGAACAATCGCTGCTAAGAGCCAGGGGAATCCATTCGTGTAATTGTTCTTTTTTTTCCCTTTCTCTGAATAGACCGGCTAAACCACCCAAACTCCTGGAACTGTTTTGGGCAGCCAGCCCACGGTTAGCCAGTCACAAAGGACTTCCACACTTTTCAAGAACCCCTGAACCAATCTGGGTGAAATTTGAATATGTTGATCACCCAGATCGGGGCTATCAGGGGACATATATTTGTGGGGATACCCTGGGTATAAAGGGGTGTTCTGAATGTTGGGGAAAATTGTGATTTTTATGCCTGGAGATAATCAAGTTATTACTTTATCAGACTTGATTATCTCCAGGACTAGGGGAGAGAATTGTATGTTTGTGCTGGGTGTGTTTTATGTTTTTACTGTAACTGATTGGTTATTCTGTGTCCCTCCCTGTGGGATGTCCCCTTGCATGGGGACTTGCATAAAAGCCTGTGTGTGGTCATTAAAGCCAGTTCTATTTGTACCCTTCTTCTTGACTTCCGTTGATGTTTGGGGATTCGTATGCTTTATTAAGGGAATTATCTTATAAAGCTATTTGGATTCGTATGGACTTCGTCTATTTCAACTACCGAACGGAGAGCTATATTCACTGATGCTCTGGCGGTTCGGGAGGAAACTACCGAAGGAGGTTTAAATATACTTGGTTTCCTTACAATCGCTTCCACTGTCCTTTCCTTATCATCTCCTCTGCTTGGCACCATCATGGAGGCTCAATCTCAGGTGTCATGCAGTAGACATGATTGTTTGTTCCAGTGGGTGAAAGGGAAAATGTCATGAAAGTGTTCCACAACAACCTGACTGCTGGACACCGGGGAATTAATAAATCCATATCCGCGATCATGAGATCATTTTGGTGGAATTCCCTCAGAAAAGAGGGTTGTTAAATCCACTTCCCGTTCCTGATGTTCCATGGTCCCATTTGACTATGGATTTCATTGTTGAACTTCCTAATTCTTATGGCTATACCACTATCCTTATGGTGGTTGACCGCTTTTCTAAAATGGCTCATTTAGTCCCTCACAAGACCTGATTCTTATCTTTATACGTGATATTGTCTGACTACATGGCATTCCTCACAATATTGTATCGGACAGAGGTTCTCAGTTTGTCTCTCGGTTTTGGAGGGCTTTCAATAAACAATTGGGCATTGAGTTGTCTTTTTCTTCCTCTTACCACCCCCAAAACCAATGGTATGGCTGAGAGGGCTAATCAGTCATTGGAATTATATTTGAGTTATTATTATTATTATTATTATTATGATATTTATATAGCACCATCAAATTCCGCAGCGCTTTACAATGGGTGGACGAACAGACATGTAGTTGTAACCAGACAAGTTGGACACACAGGAACAGAGGGGTTGAGGGCCCTGCTCAATGAGCTTACATGCTAGAGGGAGTGGGGTAAAATGACACAAAAAGGTAAGGATAGTATTAGACTAGTGACAGTTGCAGAAGAGGAATCAGTCAGGAGCTATTAACAGTTTAATTGATATGCTTTTATGAAGAAGTGGGTTTTTAACGATTTTTTGAAGGAGTGGAGACTGGGTGAGCATCTAACGGAGGATTGAAGCAAGTTCCACAGGAACGGTGCAGCCCTCGAGAAATCTTGAAGGCGAGCATCAGAGGTGGGAGTACGGACAGAAGATAGACGTAAGTCTTCAGCAGATCGTAAGGGCCTAGATGGGACATACTTGTGTATAAGGGAGGATAGATAGGTGGGAGCAGCATTATGTAGAGATTTGCTTCATTAATAGCACTCAAGATAATTGGTCCGAATTACTACCATGGGCCGAGTTTGTTAGGAACAATGCTGACCATGACTCTTCTGGACATAGCCCATTTTTTTGTTAATAATGGTCATCATCCTACTGTTCTGCCTACTGTTTTTCTGGCTGTTTTTTCCGACACGGCTATAGATGACCCCGCTTTAGATGACCGTCTTGCTTCCATTCGTGATACTTGGGTCAAAGTTCACTCCGCTCTGGGAACTGCGGCTGACCGTTTCAAATGTTACTTGTTTACCAAGTAATGGTAGGGTTTGGTTATCATCACGCAACATCAAACTTAAAGTCCCTAGCATGAAGTTTGCTCCTAGATTCCTTGGCCCGTTTCGTATCCTTCGTAGGATTAATCCTGTCTCGTATTCTCTGGCTCTCCCTGCCTCCTTGCGGATTCCGAATACATTTCATGTCTCTTTGCTCAAACCGCTTGTTTGCAATAGGTATACTGTCCCAAGTGTTCCCCCTCCTCTGTCATCAGCTTTTCATCCACCTCAACAAACGCACGGTTATTTTAGATGCTAGGAAACGGAATTCTAGGGCATAATGCATGAGGGAGCGCTTACCCTGTTTTAATCTCATCAGAGACCTGGCAGTGTTAGCTTTCCTGCCTGGTGGATCAAAAGCTCTCCTGAAAGCAGATCTAAATTGAGCGTAGTTGTACACTAAGGGACTATCATAGGGCCCTGTCAGTAAACAATGTGATAATTAAGACTATTTTTGCTCTATCAGTGAGGTAAGCTCTGGAGCAAAGCTCAATCAAGATGCTGACCTGATTAAAAAACTCTACATTTAGAGTGGTCCCCGCTATAGCTGTGGGAGGAGGATTCTGCACCAGCAGGCACAGGACTGGGATTGTCCCTCAGCCGATCTGGTTATCAGGGTTTGCAAGGCCTGTGCAAATTGATCCATATGGTGATCATCAAGACCATCAAGCCTTGCGTCATGAGCCAGTACCTGGGGATTAACATCTGGAGGATCCATTGGCCCTGTTATAATGTAATGTTATTACCTAACACGCAGAATGAAAATCCACCAGAAGAAATAGAGACAGAAAAAGGGTCCCTAAACTGGTCATTAGAATGGTCGGATAGAATAAATACAAGGAACGTCAGAACAAGCCAAGGTCAAGGGAAGCCATAAATATACGAGAGACAGAGCCAAGCCAGGGGTAGCCAGAAAACAGAGTAGTTAAGAGCAAGCCGGGTCAATACAAACATACACAAAACAGACAAAAGAATGTGTTATTGGGACACTAGAAACTCTATGAACCACATTGGTCACTATGCATTGCGCAGATCGGGATTTTATATCTTTGCCGTCGTGGTTAGCATAACCACGCCACCAAAAGGTGAGAGTGTGCTGAGCAGGGCCGGTGCGTCCATAAGGAGGCACAGGTGGTCGCCGTATGGCGCACCGGCTCGGGGGGTGCAAGATTTCAGTGACCGGCAGGAGGGAAGCTCTCCCTCCTGCCAGGCCGCCATCTGGTCCCCCTGGCGTGGCATGCAGCAGTGTTCTGATCAGAGGTGGTGAGGGAGCTCTAATCTCCCAGCTCTGCTCCCTCACGCGCCTTTTGCTGATGCCGCGGGAGCCGGAATATGACGTCATATTCCGGCTCCCGGCATCAGTAGGCAGTCCACGAGGGAGCAGAGCGGGGAGATCAGAGCTCCCTTGCCGCCTCTGATCATACCAGCAGCCCCACTGGACCCCAGGGAATGATCCATCATCCACACCAGCTCTCCAGGTAGGGAGGCTGGGTGGAAAATGCTTATTTATAAAAATAATAATTAGTGAATGTATGTGTGAGTGTGTGTGTCTGTGAGTGACAGTGTGTGTCTCTGAGTGTGTATGTGTGAGTGTGTGTCTGTGCGTGACAGTGTGTGTCTGTGAGTGACAGTGTGTGTGTCTCTGAGTGACAGTGTGTGTGTCTCGAGTGACTGAGTGTGTGTGTCACTGAGTGTGTATGTGTGAGCGTGTGTGTCTGTGAGTGACAGTGTGAGTGAGTGTGTGTGTCTGTGACTGTGTCTGTGAGTGATTGTATGAGTGTGTGTGCATGTGAGTGTATGAGTGTGTCTGTCAGTGTATAATGAGTGTGTTTGCCAGTGTATGAGTGTGTGTCTGTCAAATCAGTGAGAGTATGTTTGTCATTGTGTCTGTGTGTGACTATCAGTGTGTCTGTCAATGAGTGTCAATCAGTGTGTGTCTGTCAGTGTGTATGTGTCAATGAATGAGTGTGTCAGGTCAATGAATCTGTGTCTGTCAGTGACGTCTGTGTGTTTGTCATTGTGTGACACATTGTGTGTGACTGTCAGTGTGTATACACCACTGAGTGTAGCGTGGCGTTGCGGAGCGCGGTACAGGAGCTTCTGTTTCCTGTACCCGGCCAGACTGACAGGAGGTGCTTACTGAGAGAGCACTCCCTGTCAGTCCGGCCGGGTACAGAAAACTGAAGCTCCTGTAGGCGATCTGCTCCGCTCGGCAATGCAACAAGAGAGGTAGGAGGCACACCAGGAAGGGGAGTGTGACCACTAAAGGGGTGGGGGGTGCACCAAGGGACAGGGAGGGAATGGAAGAGAAACACCAAGGGACAGGGAAAAGAAGGGGGAGGGGCAAAGAACACTAAGGGACAGGCAAGTGAGGGGACCACTAATGGACGGGGAGGATGTTTTTTTTCTGGGGGGGTGGGGGGTGGAAAAATGCATCTTTGCCTATGTACCCAAAAATCCTTGCACCGGCCCTGGTGCTGAGCTCTATCATACATACACTCACTCACTGACAGACACACACACAGGCAGACACTCACTGACAGACACACACACACTGACAGTCAAACACACACACTCACTGACAGGCACACATACAGGCAGACACTCACTGACATACATACACTCACTCATTGACAGACACACACACGCAAACACACTCACTGACACACAGACTCAGACATCATATCTCCCTGGGGTCCAGTGTGGGGCAGCTCCTTACTCCACCAGCGCGCTGTTTAGTATGCCGGGGCTGGAATGATGTAATTTTACGGCTCCCGGCATCACAGAGGGTGCGTGAGGAAGGAGTGGGGAGCTGCAAGAAGTGGGGAGCTGCTCCCTCGCCGCCCACACTCCTCTCCTCCGACATTCATTGGCAGAGCAGGCACCTGCCATACCAATTAAAGGACAGCTTCGGCGGCCCACTGAGATGGCCAAATGGCCACCTCCTGGGCCCCCTGTGACAGGGCTCCTATTAGCACCTGGAGGATAACCCGGCGCTGAGGGGATTGGCGGCTCTAGAGCAACTTGCCCAGCGCTGTGGCCCAGGACAGGGGGAGCCCACCAGGAAATATCCTGGTGGGCGTCCCCAGCAGGCCGGTGCCCTAGGCGAATGCCTAGTTCGCCTAATGGTGGCGCCTGCCCTGTAAAAGAAACAGACAAGGGAAGAGGTAAAAGAGACAGACAGTTGCTTGGGGGGAGAGACATCCAGAGGGGCATGGGACACACACAAAAAAACAGAGGGGCTTGGAAAGGGGTTAAAGAGACAGACAGGTGCTTGGGGGGGAGAGACACCCAGAAGGGCATGGGGACACAGAGACACATAATGAGGGTGGGGAAGAAAAAGACACACAAAAAGACTGGAGAAAGAAAGAGACACACAAAGAGGCTGGGGGAAGAAAATACAAAAAAGAGGCTGGGGTAGAAAGAGACATACAAAGGGTCTGGAGGGAAGTAAGCAACAAAAAAGGGTGGTGCGTAAAAGCCAAAGGGGGATAAGATATACTAAAGGGAAGTGTAAGACAAAAAGGGGAAACACAAAAGAAGTAAGAAATTTGAGAGGAGAGATTAAGGGACACACAGGTCAAGATACATTTTTGGGGGAACATTTAGGGGGGCAAAAGGCATCTTCGCCTGTTTAGCCTTGCACTTGCCCTTGGTGGTGGTGGTTGTGAAGGAGGTCCAACCTTAATGTAAACCATACTTGAGCATTGTCTGATGATTGGGCATTTCCACTGTAGTTTTAAAGGCTAGCTTACTCTTGAGGCAGGAGAAAGAGAAGACAGGGCATCCACACATCTATAAAGATATATTAACACATGATGGAACTCCACTTTAGACAAGGTGGAAACAATTTTGCCTCCACCACTCCATTTACGCTGATTCCCTACTGGGTTATGAGGATAAGCAATAATAGGGCAGCTAGTGTCCGTTCTTATTGCATTAAGTAACATAAACTTTAACCACAAAGTGCTAGTTTGAGACAGGTTATCCCCTTGCTTACACACCTCATTCAATTGTCACTGATTTTTTACTTTCATTTTGGGGTAAATGCCCTATTCTGATCGTACAGTAGGAAGTTAACTTATTTATTATGTGTAGACCACACTTGGAATGGGATAAGGGACACTTATATTGTGTTAGTGGCTCTAGAGATATACCAGGACACTGCTAGACATAGCTGGTTTAACCACAAGGCAGCCTAAGGTGGGTGCCTAGGGTTGGTGGAGGGCACCATGAAGCATGACCTCATTCACCATTCCTATAGTAAGTTTGAAGGAAAGGCCACAAGTAGGCACCTTGCTTGGGTAATGTGGGATCCTAATCCTTCTCTGGTGTACATAAATATTTGCAGCTTATCAAGTAGCAGGCAATTATGTCTAAGGAAACTCTGCCACCCCTGCAGAGCTGTCCTCAATGTCCAATATTAATTTTGCAGAGCAAAGTGTCCAAATCAGAGAAAGAAGTTCAGGCTCTGGCATGTTCCACCATTTCGAGATTGCTGTTCCAGGAATCTAGCATCACCTAAACTCCTCTTTCTTGAGATATTATAATGAGGAGAACTTTATCATATTTCTATGTTCTTTTACATCTACCTGTATCAATTAACCTACAACTCAATATCACACCAATTTTAACACTTCACCACTACCACTTCTCAACACGCTTCCTCAAAATGTATCTTTTTAAGGGATTTATACAAACAATTACAATATCCAAGTTATTATTATCTTCCTGTCTCAAAATAAACCTAGATAAAGGCAGATTCGATTTAAAGATATTTTTTAAATCTACATTGGTTCAATGTAGTTCTTCCATTAACCACCAGAGGGCTTAGTTTACTATTTTTCAAAGAAATTACATTTTTTATGAGCTTGCACAACAAACCAAATTTGATTCATTATACTCCAACACCCAATATATTTCTATTGACATTGTTTGAAGTACATCAACCACTAAAAAAGGCCTCTCTTTTGTGCACTGCAACATCCGTAGCTTGCTCCCTAAACTGGATGCACTGCAAGCCTGGTGTTCCCATTACAAACTAAAAATCATTGTGCTCTCAGAATCATGGTTAACAACTAAAATACCAGACTCCGCCATTGCAATACAAGGGCATTCATGTTTTGGAAATGGCAGAGCAAAGAGAGGAGGAGGCATTGCTATATATGTTGACAAGTCCATAAAATGTACTCCTTTAAAAAACTATAACTCCCCTTCTGCCTTTGATTTCCTTTCTGGCACAATTGAGATGCCTTTCAGTAAAATTATCATTGTTGCTGGAATCTACTGCCCACCTAGCTCTCCTGTGCATTCCCTTTCTGACATAGCCCAACTACTTAGTGAAACTGTAGCTCAAAACCAAAAAAGTGATCTGTTGGTTTTTGGAGATTTTAATATTGATTGGTTGAATCCGAAAAAGAATAAATCATGTTCGCTGTTAAAGACTTTGCAGCTAACACAATTAATTTCCTCCCCAACTAATATTAAAAGCCAGAACCATACCTTCCTTGATTGGATTCTCTCCAGTTGTCCTGTGAGAATCCAGGAGGCGGACGTTCTCCCTAACAGTTTCAGTGACCACTGTCTAGTATACTGCTTACATAAAATAAAGGTCACGGGGGGCGTGGCCGGACCGGGCATGGAGTAGGACGCATCTAACCGCAGCTCCGTGGCCCCAGCACACTATAGCACCGATATTCGAGCCGGAATCGACCCAAAATGGGTAAATCAAGAAAATTGAACACCCCGGGACCCTCCCAGACTGGCTCGCCGAGCCGAACCGCGGGACCCATGGACGGGTACCTCGGAACTCCGAGAGACTCGCGGGCACACCAGGCCGCGGCCAAAATGGCGCCGACCTCGCCTGAACAGCGCAACACTGAGAGCCCCACGAGCAGCCCGGCCAGAGGGGAATCCCTCACTCAAATGGCGGCAGACATAGCCACAATCACAGCAAACATGATGTCCAAGTCGGACAAAACTGATTTACTGGCAGAAATCTGAACTGCGATCAGAGAAGAGGTCATGGAGGTAAGGAGAGACCTGACAGCCCTGGAGCGCAGGGTGGAAGAGCTAGAGGCAGACAGAGCCCAAAACATACAGCAGCACCAAGCTACTGAAACAGCTGCCACCAGGCAGGGCAATGTCCTGTTGGAACTTAGGAGAAATCTAGAGGACCTGGACAATCGCGGACGCAGAAATAACATCCGCATACGCGGGCTGCCTGAGTCCACCGGGGAGGCACTACCGGAACTCCTACGGGGCCTGTTCACTCTCATCCTTGGGGACAGGGCCCCGGCGGACTTTGGCATTGAACGGGCCCACAGAGCACTGCGCCCTGCATCCGCGGACGGCCCGCCAAGAGATGTCATCTGCTACCTGCTTTCCTACTCGTTGAAGGATGACATTATGAGGGAAGCACGGAGTCGACAAAACCTCACCTACATGGAGGCCCACATCTCCCTATACCAAGATCTCTCTGTGCTCACACTAGAAGCGAGGAGGGCCCTGCGCCCACTCACCACCATGCTCCGAGATCAGCGGATACAATACAAATGGGGGTTTCCCTTTAGCCTGCAGGCGAAGGTGGGCAACACATGGCACATCGTGCGCTGGCCAGCGGACGTCCCACGATTCTTACGGGCCGCAGGCCTCCCAGCAGTGACAGTATCTAATTGGATCCTCGAAAGACAACCAACGCGCCAGAATGCACCACGTGAAAGACCGGGCACCGGCCTCACAGGAGTTGGATTCCGCCGGGGTGGCCCGGACAGCCTTGAGGAATGATCTACCCTGGGGCCGGGACCCGGCGGGGCGGGGAACCAGCTCTTGGCCCGACACCCCAGCCCTATACATGGACACTCCACTGCACCTAGATGGGCAACCCTACCCCCCCAGGGTCTACGTCGGAGACCGGCCTGCCTATCCAGCACACAGCTACTTGATCCGGAGCTGCTGCAGACCCACTGGGTATGTACTTGACCCCTTACTTTGGGCCCCTACTACTATGGAACTGGCCAGAAGGGCACGACACTGTAACGGGAGGGAACCACACAACTGGGGCGGGGGGCTCTGGTGGGTTCATGGAACACCCGGGGAAGCATGAGGGAGGGGACACCCCACGCTATGCATGCCCAACAGTCAGCAATGTGCAGTGGCCCGGGACAAACCCTGAACTCACCCCTAAATGAGCCCTATTTCACCTGGAGGCGCATCTCCCCAGACCCTGCCAAACCCCGAGATTGCCTAGTACGTAGGCAATATAGCCTGACCCAAGGCCTGCTGAAAGATGTAAGGGTGGGAAAGAAGTGGCCCCTGGGGAGGGGGGTTAAAGGGAAAATTGCATGTTGTGAACTGTTATGTACTGCTCTAAGGTTTAAATTGTTTATAATGTTTCTAAGTTTTAAACTGCATTCGGCCGCACACGCACCCACACGGGAGTGAGGGACACCCCACAGCTCCCGTTGGTTGGGGGAGGGAGGGCCGGGACGGGAGCCCGAGGTGACATCTGGTCCCCATGGGGACTATTGAGCTATAACGCTACAACACGTACCCACTAAGGGACCATTACAGCCTGGAGAGGCACTTAGGCGGATTACGGGGCACTACCCCATACGAGTCCCCCGAAACGATGGGGACGATTCCGACTAATCTTGATCAGTGGGCTGGGATCCATGGGAGCAGGGTGACACATACGGAGGCACACACCTGTACGGGCGACCCACGTGCCCCTTGTAACTGACTACGAATATTCGGAGGCAACTCTGGTGACACACCCCGAGGGGACTTGACACCGGGGGGCGACTAACTCCGAAGCGAGTACCTGTTACCTACCACACGGACTGACTCCCCCACTGACACCGAACCGACTTTACTCCCCACCCCCTCTCATACCCTACCCCCCCCCTACTTTGACGACCCTATCCCCCCCATCCCCCGTGCAGTCGGGGATGGGTCCTAAAGATGAAACGGCACCACTCACTCTTTGGTCAAATAACGTTAGAGGCTTGAACGTGCCCGAGAAACGGACCCAAATACTCCGCACCCTATGGTCGGAGCGTATCTCGGTCGCGTTCCTGCAAGAGACCCATTTCAGGGGAGCGGACGCACCCACCATTAAGAACGGGAGATACCCCACGGGATACTATTCAAACCATCCAGATGAAAAGAAAGCGGGTGTGGCGATCCTATTCTCCCATAATATCCCGTTCATATGTACTGAACAACGACCAGACCCAGGGGGTAGATACCTGTTTCTCAAGGGGACAATAGCACAACACTCTTACACATTCGCCTGCCTATATGCCCCGAATCGCAACCAACACGTCTTCCTTACCAAAACTCTTGCAAAACTAGACAAATTCAGGGAAGGACTCTTGGTTCTAGCAGGAGATCTTAACATGCCACTGGACGCTAGACTAGACACCTCTAGAGGGGAAAGCTCGATACCAGGTCATTGCATACGCGCTGCCGGGAGGGCTCTGACACGATGTGGCCTAGTTGATTGCTGGAGGGCGGCAAACCCTGACTGCAGGGACTACTCCTATTACTCGGCCGTGCACCGGCGTTACAGCCGGATCGATTACATTTTTGTGGCACAAGAAGCCCTGCCACTGCTCCATAAGGCGACTATAGGCTTGATGGCGGGGTCAGACCACGCCCCGATCACTGTCCAGATACAATCACCACTGTACAAACCCACTGAAAGACAATGGAAGCTAAATGAGAACATGCTCCTACACCTAGGGGACACTGACCCGGCCAGACTAACATTACAACAGTACTTTGACACAAACACTACCCCTGATGTACAGCCGCTGACAGTGTGGGAGGCACACAAATGTGTCATACGGGGTCACTATATAAAGGTCTGCACACAGCGAAAAAAGGACAACGCACGCCAACTAAACACACTGAACTCACAAATTGCGACCCTAGAGCAAAGCCACAAGCAAAATCAGGACGAGGATATATTCCTCCGACTGACGACGCTTCGGAAACAGAGGAGGGACATACTAGCCCAGGGCCTCCTGCGTACCATTAGGAAATCAGCTAGGTTCTTTTTTGAACACTTCGATAAGAGCGGGAGATTGCTGGCCCGCCAACTCCGAGACCGGAGGAGGGCGAGCCACATCCATAAAATTAGACCCAAGGACGGGACGGAAACCCGTCTACCCGCCGGGATTCAGCGAGCGTTTGTAGACTACTACACAGAACTGTACAATATACCCCAAAACACATCAGACGCTGCCCGAGCACTACGCTCCCGACGGATCACTGAGTTCCTAGAACGCAACATCGATAAAAAATTGACCGCGGAAATGCGAGAAGACCTGGAACGACCCCTGTCGGCGGAAGAGCTGGCGGCGGCCCTTAAACTTTCCAAAGCCCACAAACCCCCGGGCCCAGACGGCCTTCCCCTACAGTATCTACGCACGTTTAAAGATGTTTTGCTACCACACCTTCTACTGGGCCTCAACTCCATACTGGAGGGGGGCCGTTTCCCCACTGACACCTTAGCAGCCATAGTTACCGTGATACCTAAAGAAGGGAAAGACCCGGCGAACTGCGCGAGCTACCGCCCTATCTCATTACTGAATGCAGACCTGAAGCTGTTTGCGAAAGCCATAGCCCTGAGAATCGCGAGCCACCTCCCACACCTCATACACCCGGATCAGGTCGGATTCATCCCGGGCAGGGAAGGGAGAGACAATACGATTAAGGCCCTGAACATTCTCCATATAGCGCGGTCGCAGCGCAGGGAACTCCTACTATTGTCGACAGATGCTGAAAAGGCCTTCGATCGGGTGGACTGGTCGTACCTGGAGAGCACCCTTTCGCACATGGGCTTCGGCCCCAACATGCTGTCCTGGATGCTCTCCCTGTACACTAGTCCCACGGCACGGATCCGAATCAATGGAGCACTGTCCGCCCCTTTTCAAATCAGGAACGGCACTCGGCAAGGATGTCCGCTCTCCCCCCTCCTGTTTGCCCTCTCCCTGGAACCATTCCTGGGGGCGGTCAGACGGAACGGGGGAATATCCGGCTTCTCCCATGGTCGCCACGAATACAGAGTGGCAGCATACGCTGACGATATGCTGTTTTTCCTCACTCAGCCACTGATATCACTGCCGAACCTCCTCACAGCATTTCAGGAGTTCGGAACACTCTCCAACTTAAAACTCAATATAGATAAGTCAGAGGCCCTCTACCTCCCCCCCCCACGCGGCCCCCCACCCCACCTATACTCCCAATACCGCTTCAAATGGTGTGACACCAAACTGAAATATTTGGGAATCTGGCTGCCCAAAGACACATCCCAATTATACCTACACAATTATCAACCATTGCTACACTCCCTGATGGTGGACATCAAGAAATGGTCTCCATACTATATCTCCTGGTTTGGACGCATTAATGCGATCAAGATGAACGTGTTGCCCAGGATACTATACCTTTTCCAAACAGTACCGATCACCGTGCCCAAAGCCTTTTTTAGCTCCCTATCGACTGCTATTCGACAATTCGTTTGGAAATCCCGCCAGACCCGGATTAAAAAATCCACGCTAGAACTCCCAAAGCGGAAAGGAGGCACAGGTCTGCCCTCCATTGAGACCTACTACCGCGCCACACACTTACATAGGCTGGCAGACTGGCACGTACAATACCCCACAAAGCAATGGGTAACCCTCGAGCTAGATCAAGCGGACAGGAAAATTCCCTCCAGACTGTGGCTACACACCGCCACACACTCTGACTTACGCACCGGTAACCCCCTAATTGACGCCTCGATCAGGGTATGGACAGCCGTACGCTACAGACTTAGGCTCACTACCTCCCCTAGCCCATTAACCCCCATCACCTATAACCCAGACTTGGCAGACGCACTGACACAACGAGATTTAGCTGGTCTCCAGCAGGCTGACTGGATGTACCTGCACCAATGGTGTAACACGAGGGGACTTAACCCGCTCACGGAGTTATGCCCAGACAGACCTCCGACGTTACTTGAACGGTTCAGATACCACCAAATACACACCTACTATCACTCTCTACCTGGCCGAGGGCACCTACTCAGACCCCTCACCAACTTTGAACTCTTATGCACACACAGACTACAGGTACACAGAGGTATCTCCACCATATATGCCTGGCTCATGGCCCAGGCCAATGGGGATGTGGAACTCAAGTTCAGGAGGCACTGGGAGACAGATTCAGGGGAAACACTCACCCCACAGGACTGGGACAAGATATACACTCTCACCCATAAATGCTCCATCAGCTCGAAGTATCAAGAGCTAAATTACAAAATCTTGACCCGCTGGTATAGAACCCCAGACATACTACACTCCATGGACAACAACACACCAGACACATGTTGGAGATGCGGCACACACAGAGGCACATTCATCCACGTATGGTGGGAATGTCCCGACATCAACACTTACTGGGAGAGAATCAGGGTGGAGATAAACAAAATTACAGGGACAGGGATGCGCTTAGACCCCCTAACGATGCTGCTACACCATACCCCCGTTCCCATAAAGACCTATAAGAAGTCCTTAACTTTACCATTGCTTAATGCGGCTAAGGCCCTTCTCCCCGCAATGTGGAAGCAGAGGGGGGCGCCAACCCTCCAGCAATGGATAACGAAGGTAGAGGAAATCCACGCGATGGAGTCCCTCACGGCGGACCTTTATGGCAGACAGGAACAGAGTGCATTGACCTGGTATCCCTGGGAGGTGTATCTGGCCAATGGAACCACCAATTCGCGTGGAATATCCCAAGGGCCATAGGGAACAACCAAGAGCAAAGCTAATCTTGACAGACACCCTCCCCTCCGCCCCCCCCATCCCTCACCCCTTTCCCGGACTGGACGACAGACATATCCCCTACGACTGACTCGGACAGACCCTTAGGAGAGACTCACTGACAAATAAACACGAGACGTAAGACTTGAGGGGCCATGTAGGGCACGGTGGACGTAAGACCTGAGGTCACCTGTACAACGCAAATCTCCTGACTACCAACCCAGACTCCAGACCGGCTCGAGTCCCATGCTGACGCTAGGGTATGAAATGCAAACATACCCCCAGCCTAATCCTCACTCATGTCAAAAATTGAACGTAAAAACGTTAGCTTACAGGGCCCTTGCTTACTCAACCTTGAGGTTAACATGGGGCGGAAATATGGGCACACATGAGTACCTCTTACCCCAGAAGTGTTCCCTGATAGGGCGGCTCAGCGATGAGCCCGGTAATATTCTGTTCCAAGGGCACACTGATGATGTAGAAAAACTAGCTGGCATCAGAGGTAAACGGGGGGATACAGCACGACAAACTAAGATTACTCATAGTAGTATAAACCCACACTAATGTGACTCAGAGTCGTCTTAATGTAGAAAACAAATGGTTGAAGTCACGGATTGAGACCTGGTGATACCACTCAGGTGGAGAGATTCACTCAGAACACCACCTCCGCTGCACTACACACCTCACAGTCTATACGAATTGTTGAAACCGTTTGAATTATTATGTATATTTTGCCAACTGATCTGACGAACATTTAGTATGTAACCGTTTATTGATTGCGAGTTGCAAATTACAACTGTACATATGTTTACTGACGTCACTGTTCTGTACCTTGCTACTTACCATATGTGTGAAAAACTATTTGAAAAAATAAAGATTGTCTAAAAAAAATAAATAATGGTCACTAAATCCCCTCCCAAGATTATAATCACCAGGTCTTTCAAACAATGTAATCTTGATAAACGATCTCAAGAACATACCATGGCACATATTAGGTCTAATACCAGATCTAGACTCTGCAATTGCATTTGTTCAGTCCAAGCTCTTGTGTGTTTGGAATTTACATACCCCTCTGCGTAAAATGCAACTAAAAGGTAAACACCTGCCCTGGGTTACAGCTGACCTCATTCAAATGTACCAGTTTAGAGATTCACTGTCGTCAAAGTTCGAACATACTGGCTCCATGAACGATCACTGTACCTACAGACAATGGCGAAATGCATGCACAAAAACAACCAAAAATGGCAAAGGCCCAATATTTCAGTTAAATTTGAACAACGGGGCGTGGCCTGATTGCTGGGCCGAGAGGACGCTCACCTCGGTGGCTCCTGCACACTGGGGCAATAAAAACGAAAAAAAAACACGGGCAAAGCTTTCAATCAATTGAAAATGTCATGCCCCAACTACCGGTAATTCCTTGTTTCTTCCGGGTTGACGGAGTTTAGCCACACCCCCTCTCTGACGCGGCCTTGCCACGCTACATAATGCAACCACGCCAGATACAAGACGCTGGATTAATGAACAGCGTACCGCGATATCAAACCGGCTAAAAGTTATCCTGCAAACATACCTGTGTACCGAACCGGACTGAAACTCGAACTAACCTCCTTCTTCTCTCCTCGACCACGGCTAGTATCTGGACTTCTCTCATCCTCTCTCCGAAGGAACCTCCCTGGAGGAGAACTCCGGAACCTGAATTTCACCCTCTGGAAGCTAAGTCAATTGTTTTCATCTGTGATAAGAGCTTTCCCTCTCTCAAGCCTGCTGAGCATTCCTTCCATAGTCTGCTCTCAAGACTGTCAAGCATTCAGGCACCAGCTGCTCCCTGGCCTGCTATCTCTAAACCAAAACGAATCCCTCTTGTTACAACTTCAATTATAGCGTTCTACTTCTCCCTAAAACTTGCAAACACCAATGTGCTAGATTGCATGTATATAGGAAGCTGCTTACTCCAATTAAACCAGCAGCGAAGTAATTAAAGATACAGTACCCGTATTTTCCTATATTAAAAAATACAATTCCTATATTATTTTCTATTTTTCCTAATCATCAAATAAAGTCCTAAGAAATCTGCAGTTGCGCTCCATATCAATCTATGTAAACGTGACAGAAAAAGGCCTCCTGGCGAAAGGGGGAACTGGGGCGCACACAACGATACCCAACAAGCGACCCCTGCTCCGGTATGTACCAATCACCCTGGAGAGGCCTACCAGCATGGCGGGCACGGGAGAGACGGCTGCTCTCCCACCGCTGGGTGCAGACAAAATCTCGCCTCGGAGCCCACGTTCCCCCCCTCTTGACTGGCGGGGGTTATCTCGGGCCACCCACACACAATCCACACATCAAGCAACACCCAAGCAAAACGCTCACCGAGTCCAGAGTGTTACAGTGCAACTCTCAAAATGGAGGATGGCTCACACGAAGCAACTCTAGGCACAGCGTGGAAGGAAACAGCTGCACCTGAACAGAATATTCAGCTCCTTCTGGGAGAAGCTAGAGGCCCTCGCATGGCCCACAGAGCAGGAACCCACACTGGAAAATGCACCTTGGTGCCTGCCATGGGGAGACCCAGAATGGAACATAGCAAAACCCCAAGGCACTCCTTCCCCAGGCCGAGCAGGCACAAAAGATGAACCACTCAGACAGCAGAGACCTGGCACCACACTAAGAACGAGAGCAGGCGAACGAAAGCAACCACAGCCAAAGGGGCAACCTCAGATAAGTGCCAAAAACCGCCTCACCCATGCGCTGGGACCCAAGAACGGACACTGGACCGGTGCAACCGATATAGCGAGCTGGCTAAAACGGCGCCCCGAGGGGCCTAAAGTAATGGCAGTGGCTGCTCACCCACACCGGCAATACAACAGCCCGCGAACGCACCGTCCACAGAATCACTCCAAAGGGTCTGCGCATTGCCCATCGACCAGACCGATTCCCCACTATGGGACTGCTCATCCCAACAGCCCCGGTCCACAGAGGTCCGAACACGATTATCTTTGGAACAGTACCTAAATTACATAAACTACAAAATCAACAACTGTGTATCAGAACAAATTCAAATAGCACACTGACAGCAGTCTGCTCTTTTAAATATCTAGGTATGTTGCTAGACCCCAATCTATCCTTTGGCCTTCACATTGAAAAAAAAATCTCTTCAAAACTTTACCCAAAACTAGGTGCCCTGTACAGATACAAATCCTGCTAAGTCCTACAGTAAGGAAACAGATAGTGCGACAAATGCTAATGCCGGTCATTGATTACGGAGATGTGGTGTATGCACCCGCACCGCAAACCCACCTTAATAAACTTAATATGTTATATAATTTGTTCTGTTGCTTTGTATTAGAATGTAATCACTTTACCCACCACTGTGATATGTTAAAAGAGCTAAACTGGCTATTGCTGGAATTCCGACACACTCTTCATCTTTCCAGGATTGTGCATAAAAGCATTTCTGGGAAGCTCCCACCTTACCTGAGTAGAGTGCTCTTCCCAGCTGTTCCCACCTTCTATAACTCCCGATCCAGTACTAGCACGATATTTAGCATATCGCAATACCAATATAAAGTGACTCGATACGCATTTTCCTACAGAGCACCGCGATGTCTCATGTGTATGTACCTATGTACAGGTTTTATGGTGTTATGGGAAGTTACAGGGTCAAATATAGCGTGTTACATTTTTCAGTTTTTTTCACATTGAAATATGCCAGATTGGTTATGTTGCCTTCAATGGTAGCCCAAGAATGAGAATTACCCCCATGATGGCATACCATTTGCAAATGTACCAACCCACTTGGTCACAAATACTGGAAGTGTGTATATATATACACACTTCCAGTATTTGTGACCAAGTGGGTTGGTACATTTGCAAATGGTAATGGAAAATAAAATGTTACTTGCGCTTTCTCCTTAATCCCTATGTATATTTAGACAAATGGAGGTCATTTAGTTGCTCCAATGGCCATTGGAGGGAATGCCCGCCTGCCAACGTCAAGGCAGACCCCCCTAAGCGGGTCCTAACACTGACCCTTCAGCCTGCTTCCTTGAGCTTCTGGCAAAGATATCTCTAATGAGACAGAAAGGGGTATTTTTTTATATACACCCCTATACTTATTAACCCTTAATAGGGAACACATGGGATGGGCAGCAGCATTGTAACCAGGCTGTGTGATACAAAGTAAATACAAATACAAAAAGAGAAGTCCTGCGCTTAGTCCCATTACTGCTGGGCCAGCAGCAAGGACTACAATACACATCAGCCCCAATATATAGTAAAAACCAAAGAAAAGAAAATGTTACTTGCGCTTTCTCCTTAATCCCTATGTATATTTAGACAAATGGAGGTCATTTATATATATACATATATACTTGTGTGTATATGTGTATATATATATATATATATATATACTTAGATCATATATATAAGTATATATATATATATATGATCTAAGTATATATTATTTAATTTTACACTGTTTTAACATTTATTTTTATTTTTTCAGACAGCAGGGGGAGTACCTGTCATTACAGGCACTCCCCCTGCTGGCAATGCTTTGGGCGGCTATGCCGTCCATGTGATCGCGAGGTCCTCGCAAGGACCTCGCGATCACATGGCCCAGAGGGGCCAAATAGGAAGGAGGGGTACTCCCTGAGCTCCCAGGTGAGTCCCCATACCGCGGTAGCCGGCGGAGGATCCCCGGCGACCGTGTAAGTACATAAGATCGCAGGGACGTTCTATGCCGCCCTGCGGCGTTTAGAGCCGCTTCCTTAAGGACGGCATTGAACGCCCTGCGGTCGTAAGGGGTTACATTTATATATGTGTGCATGTGTATATATATATATATATATATATATATATATATAAATAGTAGTAGTAGAAGGCTGCACTCACGGATTCCATAAAATTTAACTTTTAATAGGTCTTGTTTAAAATCAATCAACGTTTCAGTACTGCTTGAGGACTTTCATCGGGATAATACAAACAATAATGCAAAAGACAGTGTATATATAGGATACAATAAATTGTAAATAGACTCACCCCAGGTGCTCTGTATTGTGACCGGCGTCCAACCCGGAAGTGTGCGCATGTGCGGGGCTAAACTCCGCCCCCTAAAGTGACGTTGTGCGTACACGGCCGTCGTTATCATAGTAACGCGGCTAAACATAAGATGTTGCGAACAGGAAGCTATCCTGGGCGCATGTGCAAGGGGCTAACCCACCCCATACTGTGACAGTGTTGTTGCCATAGTAACGCATTGTAAACATCTAATGTGGCAAATTTATAATCATACAAGTTAATATTGCTATAAACTGTGGTATAGTGGAACTTTATGTAAATGGTGAAACACAAGAGGGCATCATAGGATGAAAATATGTGGAATATAGTATATAAGAAAAGATAAAGTGCTTCCTGGTTGAACGTGCTGGTGCAAAATACATTAGTATATAAAGTGCTATAACCGTGTAAGTGACAACTATTAAAGTGACATAGTGCTATACTGTTAAATAGGATATTGTGTCACCTCATGCAGACAACATATCAACATAAAGAAAAATAAAAAAGAAGATTATAAAATAAAGAAAATGAGGAAAAATAAAGAGAGATATTAGAATCAAATAGGTTTCTGCTGATTGTTATATATACAGACAAAAAAGATTATCTACTAGGTAATAAAAATTTCATCTATCGCTCAATGGATATGTATTCTCGACATTAGCCTAAACTATTATTATATCCGGCATCACGTGATGAACACAGAAAATGATTACTGATGCCTGAATTACTATACTAGAAAAGAGTGCAATATTGCATCTAAGCTGAGAACAACAGCCTTAACCTCAGCAATTACTGAAAACGAGAAGAAAAAAAGAAAACTGAAGGAGTGAAAAGTAAAAAATTAAATAAAAAATAAAAATAAAAAGTAAAAAATGAAAAATGAAAAATAAATACAATTTATTGTATCCTATATATACACTGTCTTTTGCATTATTGTTTGTTATATCCTGATGAAGGTCCTCAAGCAGGACTGAAACGTTGATTGATTTTAAACAAGACCTATTAAAAGTTAAATTGTATGGAATCCGTGAGTGCAGCCTTCTACTACTACTATTTGGATGTTTGGAGCCCTGGTAGTGCACCCGGTTTGGGAATTGGAGTTTGAGTGCAAGGTACGGTGACTTTTTTATATATATTGTTTGTATATTGTATTTTTGTAATATTGTATCCTATTGTAACAATGCAATGTTTTGTGGACCCAGGACATACTTGAAAACAAGAGAAATCTCAGTGTCAATCCTGGTAAAATTTTGTATAAATAAATAATGTCTGTTTTCCTACAGAGAAACTGTCAAGTATTGATCCATACATAAAAATGTGGTTAATGGCATTTACCGTTCTGACAGGAAAAGTTGTGCTTTGCAGCATTACTGTCCTGACAGGAAAAGTTGTGCCGAGCAGCAATCATGCACATGGAAACCTGGTATTTGCTTTTGGGGTCAAAGGCCGGTTACGGCCAATTGGATCCACAAGAGTGGTATTTAAACCCAATTCTCCTTTTGCTCATTGCCCTGTTGTGGTTTCATGCCTATGGTTATCCAATAGTGCGTTCCTAATCTTGATTTTCTGGTATTTGACTTTGGCTTCGTTTTGACTTTCCTGAATTCTGGTATCCTTGACTTTTGGCTTTCCCACATCGTTGTGTCTGATTCTGTGTTCCTGACCTCAGCTAGCATTTTGACTATTCTTGGATACGATAAGTTTAGCCATTCTAAGGTCCGGTTATACGTTATCCTTAGTCCTAGGTGTGACACAGTTCTGCGTGCTGGATCAACTTGTAATCCTAACAGAAACACACTAAAACTGTCAGATCTGCCAGCTCATCTAGTCAGCAATATTGATACATTTTACATATTCTGTATAGTGCTAATTACTGTGACTTATGACTTACTCAACAGTAAATGTTCTAAACTTGAGTTCCTACAAGGGTAAGTATGCACCTCCCTAACTTTATTTAAAGGGACACTAAAATCATCAAAACAACTTTAGCTTAATGAAGCAGGTTTGGTGTATAGATCATGCCTCTGAATTCTCACTGCTCAATTCTCTGCTATTTAGAATTTAAATCATTTTGTTTATGTGTATGCAGCCCTAGCCACACCTCCCCTGGCTGTGACTGACAACAAATTGAGCGGGGGGGAGGGGGGGGGGGGCGGCATTACTGATTTCCAGGTTTATAAGGGGGGACATGGTGAATAATTAGGCCAAACAAGATGAGTTGGTCTAGATAGGATAATTTGGTCTACAATTTGTAATTCCCTTGACGATTCATTACAGTTCTGACTATAGTGAATGGGCCCTAGGTAGTCACCTAATGAGTAATCAGGCTCTGCCCTCCCAGAGAAAACTTTCAAACCATTTTAGAAGAGTTTGACAACGTAGCTCGTTCCTCTAGGTGCCTGCAGAGCTACTATCCTGCTGCAGGAGAAACTATATTGTTTCAATGAGCTAAGCCAGGCCAGTTTTAAAAACTAACAGTTTTAAAGATGATTCTGATAGGGTACCAGGACACTCTTGGCACCATAACCACTATGGCGAGTGCACTATGCTGCTTGGAATGTTTGTGTAACCCTCTACTCCAATAACATCATTGAAATGAAAGGTAATGTTACAACCGCATACTTTGCTAATCATATCTATGGCATAGCAATCAATCCAATAGGAAAAAAAACAACTCCAAAAATGCATTTTGAAATTTCAGACAAACGAAAAATTAAGAAATGGATAAAAATGCATGCCTCTTTTAATGTCTCGGAAATTGTGATTAACCACCAAAGCAAATTAAATGTAATCAAAAGATATCTGAAGCAATCTGTTCAGTAGACTCTTCTGCTAATGCTTCTCAAATTTCCGAAAAAGGTCAGTTAGAGGATACCCCTAGGGAACAAGTAAATGGTGTTAGAAGTGCGAGGGTCTGTATGATGGTGTGTCCTAGGGGAAGATACTGAGTTAATGGAAGTAGGACATCTTTCCTATTAATTCCTAAAATAGACATACTTTGACATATTTATATACAATATATAGATACAATTACAATTAATTATGTAACGCTAACATATTACACAGAGCTGTACAAAAGGTAAACAAGACAAATATTTACAGTAGGTGAAACTGTAAGATATTTTTTATACATATTCATGTAACCAATGACACAAACGATTACTGTATTTGCTACGAATGATTTTGATTTGTTCTCAGGTTCCACTACCTATGGGTAATCACAAATCACAAAATATATAGGAATGTGTCAGTGTTTCTTCCAGCATAATCTATTGTGCTGCTCCTTCTAGTACCAGCCCTGGGGTCTATGTGCTGCCCCTTCTAGTACCAGCCCTGGGGTCTATGTGCTGCTCCTTCTAGTTTCAGCCCTGGGGTCTATGTGCTGCCCCTTCTAGTACCAGCCCTGGGGTCTATGTGCTGCCCCTTCTAGTCCTCCCTCCAGCGTCTGCCTATAGACTGTCACTATGATAGCTGCTGCCTTCCTGGTGTTCCTCAGACCGTACAGCATCCAATGTGCCCTCCTCCTGCTGCTCCTCATGTTGGGGACCATAGCCACCATCTCCATCCTTCTCTGCTGGCATCGCAAGCTCCAGAAAGAAAAATATCCCATCAAGACAGTGTTTGGTGGTCGAGCCAGGAGGAGAGGTAGAACATGTAAGGAAACTCCTTTATAGTATCTAATGTCATGTTTCGTGTGTGTGTGATGTGTGTGCTTGTCAAAGACATTTAAATATCACATTTCAAGTTAAAGGTCCTTAGATTCCTCTACATATATATATATATATATATATATATGTGGATTTTTCTATTTCAATGGGTCTATTCCCTACACAATTTGTGATAAATAAAACGACATTTATCAAACTATTGTATACTAAAAGTGGTGATACCAGCAGTTCTATTCCTTTGGTGACTCTTCTCCATTTAAAGCAACGTGTTAGTTAGTGTGTTAGTGTGATTGGCAATAGTGTAACAGAGAGTAATGGTTGCTTGGATGGTGATGGGATAACGGGTAGAGATGGCTGTTGGGTTGGTGATGGTATAATGGGGAGGGATAGTTGTTTGGGTGATGATGACTACTAGAGGTGCTTCCTGAGTCAGTGCTGAACTTTCCTCATAGGGATGCATTGTTTCAACGCATCTCTATGAGGAGATGTTGATTGGCTAGGGTGGTGTTTGGCTTGTGCTGCCTCTGCCCCTGCTCTCCTTCCTTGACAGTCTCAGCCAATCCAATGATTTTCTAATAGAAAGCATTGTGATTGGCTGAGAGGTACACTTCTGATGATGTCAGCTAAGCAGGCAGATCAGGACCAGCACCAGCAGACTGGACTAAAAGTAAGATTTTACTATATTTAGGAAGGTAAGGGGAGCTGGGAGGCTAGATGGTCTTTTTAACACTATGTAGTCCTGACCCTATAGTGTTCCTTTAACAAAAGTTGATCAGCTCCAGCAGGGCTGCCATCAGACATTTTGTGGCCCCTGACAAAGCACAAGGTCTGCCCCCCCCTCCCTCCCACGCCCACCCACGCCCTACCTAGTCCGCTGACAATGATGCAGGACTGAATGTGGTGTGTATGGTGGAAGTAAATTAGAATGTGTGTAATGGATGTAGTGTTTGTGTGTATTAGATACTGTTTGTGCAGTGAATGCAGAGTGTGTGTTTGTGTAGCGGATGCAGTGTGTATACTGAACGCAGAGTGTGTTTGAGTAGTGGATGTAGTGTGTGTACAGTGATTTAGTGTGTGTTTGTGTAGTGGATGTAGTGTTTGTATGTACTATATGAAATGTGTTTAGTGTCTGCAGTGTCTGTAGTGGATGTAGTGTGTGTATTAGACGCAGTGTCTGTGTTTTAGTGAATGCAGAGTGTTTCAATTTATGGTGGATGTAGTGTGTGTACTGTGAATACAGGATGTTTGTGTAGTGGATGCTGTGTGTACAGTTAATGCAGAGTGTGTGTCAGTATAGTGAATCCAGAGTGTGTGCATAGTTTAGTGAATGCAGAGTGTGTGCATAGTTTAGTGAATGCAGAGTGTGTGTTAGTGTGTAGTGAATGCAGAGTGTGTCAGTGTAATGAATGTAGTGTGTGTGTTAGTGCAGTGAATGCAGAGAGCGTGTTAGTGTGTAGCGGATGCAGAGTGTGTGTTTTAGTGTAGTGAATGCAGAGTGTGTTAATGTGTAGTGAATGCAGAGGGTGTGTTAGTGTGTAGCGGATGCAGAGTGTGTGTTCGTGTAGTGAATGCAGAGTGTGTTAATGTGTAGTGAATGCAGAGGGTGTGTTAGTGTGTAGCAGATGCAGAGTGTGTGTTAGTGTAGTGAATGCAGAGTGTGTTAATGTGTAGTGAATGCAGGGGGTGTGTTAGTGTGTAGCGGATGCAGAGTGTGTGTTAGTGTAGTGAATGCAGAGTGTTAATGTGTAGTGAATGCAGAGAGTGTTTGAGTAGTGGATGTAGTGTGTGTACAGTGATGTAGTGTGTGTTTGTGTAGTGGATGTAGTGTTTGTATGTACTAGATAAAATGTGTTTAGTGGATGCAGTGTCTGTAGTGGATGTAGTGTGTGTATTAGATGCAGTGTCTGTGTATAGTGAATGCAGAGTGTTTCAATTTGTGTTTAATGTAGTGTGTGTACTGCGAATAAAGGATGTTTGTGTAGTGGATGCTGTGTGTACAGTTAATGCAGAGTGTATGTTAGTGTAGTGAATGCAGAGTGTGTGTCAGTATAGTGAATCCAGAGTGTGTGCATAGTTTAGTGAATGCAGAGTGTGTGTTAGTGTGTAATAAATGCAGAGTGTGTGTTAGTGTGTAATAAATGCAGAGTGTGTGTTAGGGTGTAGTGAATGCAGAGTGTGTGTTAATGTGTAGCGGATGCAGAGTGTGTGTTAGTGTAGTGAATGCAGAGTGTTAATGTGTAGTGAATGCAGAGAGTGTGTTAGTGTGTAGCGGATGCAGAGTGTGTGTTAGTGTAGTGAATGCAGAGTGTGTTAATGTGTAGTGAATGCAGAGTGTGTGTCAGTATAGTGGATGCAGTGAGTGTGTTAGTGTGTAGTGTATGCAGAGTGCATGTTGTATTAGTGAATGCAGTGTGTGTATTGTATTAATGTATTAGTGTATGCAGTGTGTGTTGTATTCGTGTATGCAGTGTGTGTTGTGTCAGTGTTTGCAGCGTGTGTGTTGTGTCAGTGTTTGCAGAGTGTGTGTTGTGTCAGTGTATGCAGAGTGTGTTGTGTTAGTGTAAGCAGTGTGTGTTGTGTCAGTGTATGCAGAGTGTGTTGTGTTAGTGTATGCAGTGTGTGTTGTGTTAGTGTATGCAGAGTGTGTGTTGTGCCAGTGTATGCAGTGTGTGTGTGTTGTGTTAGTGTATGCAGAGTGTGTGTTGTGTCAGTGTATGCAGTGTGTGTGTGTTGTGTCAGTGTATGCAGTGTGTGTGTGCAGGGCCGTCTTTAATAACGACTGGACCCTGGGCAAGCGTTTGCTTGGGCCCCGTGGGCCCTGCCGCCGTCGCCCCTCACTCCCTGGTATGCAATCACGGCATCCATCCCAATGCAGTGGCGGCACTAAAATAGAATGAATTTTATTGGGACACCCAATTGCAAGATTGGACTAAAGGTAGAGCCCCATCTGTCGTGCAACCCCAACAATGCTTTGACAGCTGGGGCTCTACCAATTTCCCATGCTTGCAGGGTTGTATTTAGCACTGTTTTGTGTGTTTGAATGTAAGCATGTGTTTGTATGAAGTATGTTTGTGTGAATGTGCTTGTATGTGGTACTGGAGTTTGAATGCAAGTGTGCATTCATGTGTAGTGTTTGTTTTTGAATGTAGGAGTGTGCTTGTATGTAGTGTTGAAGTTTGAATGGAGGGGTGTATTTGTATATAAAGTTGCACAGGTACATACTCTGACACACAAGCAGATACATACACTGACTACATACAGATAAGCAGGCACATACACTGACAGACATACTGACACACAGGTACATATATTGACACACACAGACACATACACTGGTAGACGTACTGACAGACACACACAGGCTCATATACAGACATACTGACACACAGGCACATATACAGACATACTGACACACACACTGATCAACATACTGACACACATACACTGACAGAAATACTGACACCCACACACAGGCACATACACTGACCGAGATACTGACACACACACACACACACACACACACACACACTGACAGACACACTGACACCCATATACACTGAGAAATACTGACACACATACAGGCACATATACTGACACACACAGACTGATATACTGACAGACACACAGACACATACAGAGACTGACACATGCATGCACATGCACTGACAGACATACTGACACACACACATAGACATACTGACACACAAACAAATATATTGACACACAGACAGACCTACTGACACACACAGATATATTGACACACAGACACACAGACAAACAGACATACTGACACACAGACAAACAGACATATACAGACACACAGACAGATATATTGACACACAGACAAACAGACATACTGACACACACACAGACATACTGACACACAGACATACTGACACACACACAGACATACTGACACACATGTAAAATGTACATTTTTAAACCCACCCTCCAGTTTCCTACCTTTTGCTGGAGGGTGGATTCCCTGGGGTCCAGTGTGGTGCCTGAGGATGATGGGAGTGAGGATCCCCCATCCTCACTGCAGCCTCGTCCTCTCTCCCTCGCGACTCCTCCTGTCACCTTCCATGCAGCTCCTCTCTTTATGGGAGGAAGTGACTTGCGGCTGTCACTTCCTCCCAGCCGGCTGCCGGAAAGCAAGGGGCCCGGTCGCGGTGTTAAAGGGAAAGAGCGCCCGACCGGGCCCCTGCTGATACAAGCCCTCTGGGTGGCCCTAAGTGCATGGGCCACCTGGTGGGACTCAGAGGACGGGGGAATTTTTTTTACATTTTTTTATTTATTTTTTTTAATTTAATTACATGTTTCTCCCCCCTCCCTGCTTACCTTTGTCCAGGGAGGGGGGAGATTCCATGATCCCTGGTGGTCCGGTGGAGGCCCCCCGCTCCCTGTTACCGCAGAGGGGGCCCAGGCAGCACACAGCTTCTACTCTTCTCTCCTCTCTTCCAATAATTCTCGCGAGACCCGCGGAGCGTTGCCATGGCAACCGGGTCTCGCGAGAGTTATTACAAGAGAGAAGAGAGGAGAAGCTGTGTGCTGCCTGGGCCCCCTCTGCGGTAACAGGGAGCGGGGGGCCCGCGGCTGCACACATAGATTCGCTATCTATGTGTATGATATATTCGCTATCTATGTGTGCAGAGAAAGAAAGTGGGGCCCAGGACTGCCAGAGCAGTCTGGGCCCCCCAGGGCCGCTGGGCCCGTGACAACCGTTATGGTTGTCACCCCCTGATGGCGGCCCTGAGCTCCAGCAAAACAGGTCAAGTTAGATTTTCTAATCTTGAGCTCCTTTCTAAGACCCCATCATAGTCAATTCCAAAATCAAAGAATATAAAAGCTGATTGACACACACTATGACATCACACTATGACATCACTAAGTACTTCACATCTTGCATTTCACATGAGTCTTAAAATTCAAGTGAAAGGGAGTAAGAAGGCAGAGGCTGATTTAAAAGAAAAAAAATTCTGAAAAATGTACTGAAGGTGCAAAGACATACCTCAAGTATTAGCAGGGTTGGTGAGGTGCATTATTGGCTGTATTTACTGCACCATGTTGTACACCTTTCACTTCATTACATCTCTTACCATTCAGGTTGATCAATCAGAGAAACGATCAGAGTAGATCGATACTAAACTCCCACCTACAGGTTTATTGTATTGTGACAAGTCAAAGTTGTATTCATTATATGTATTGGATAATACATTGCATTCCATATACTGATAGAAAAATAAAATTAATAACTATTCTCACAGTGAAATCTGCCCATCTTAAAACATAAAAGGGAAAGAAACACAAACTCCATATTGGAATTTGGAACAACAATAATAGTACCTGGTTACAATATTTGGATTAGGGTATATCAAGGAGTGCTTCCAAGTCAAAATTTGTACTAACCCTCTGATGAGCCAGTGGATTTGCATTCAGTCTAAAGTCTGTTGTTACTGATTCACTGAATTCCAACCTCACCATAAAGATGCTTGAATACAAACATTTTAAATGCATCATTTTCCTGGACAAACAATTCCATGTAAAAATGTGAACATATTCCCGATGTCTAGAATGTGACCTGATAGAGATTGACCTGTACCACCGCTTCTGGTCCTGTGAACAAATAAATGTGTTTTGGGGACTTCCCGAGGGCATATGTCACCCCAATTCCTGCACATTGCTTCCCCCTGGTCTCCTGAACTGGGAATTATCGGCAATGTCTCAGACCCACCACATACACTTCCCAAATTATCAATCATTGTAGCTGCAGTGGCAAGGAAATCATTTTTTCAATCTAAGCCATAGCATACTTTTTGTATAGGTTTGCTGGAGACTTGTAATCATTAAAAAAAATTACCAAAAAATGTGCCAAAACCTGGCAACCGTATATTAACTCCCTTGATCTCCCGTTGAAGTACAAAATGAAAAACGTTTCAACACACCAATTGGTACTCACACCAAATCTTACTAAATTGTCATCCTTTTATGGATTGATTGACGTTCCTTGCAAGATCATGAGCCAGCGTTTCATTTTTTTTCCTTTCTTTCTTTTATATCTTAATTCTTGGAGATCTTTCTCCTTCTTGTGGAGTCTGCTAGGTACCAGTATTGCCTTTCCTATTACCTGACAGGCACCAGAGGTTCTTGGCCTTTGTTGTAAACATTACTTGTTTTCTTTGTATTGTTACAATTTACAATTGTATTTTATTATATGACCCGTGGGTTGACCATTCATCATATTTATGACTCGGTGTCAACACTATTTATTTTGATTATTTTTGAAATCCACCACACTGCTGTGCATTTCTTGCTTTTGCAATATCTATATTTTTGTCAACTTTGATCTTTAAAATAAATGCTAACCTGGCGGAGCCTGGACGCAGAGCTGAGCGGCCGCAAGTCAGAGCTGCTCTGGCTCTAAGCGGCAAATTTTATCAGCTTATAGCCACAAAACGACGCCAAAACTAGCTAAAGGGCTACTAACAGGGAGCTGCTGAAGCGGGCTACACGATGGCACCAAATATATGGCACCAACCGCTGAATACCAAGCAACACAGCCCGAGGCCTACCAACATGGAGGGCACGGGGGAGGCGGCCGCTCCCCCGTCGCCCCTGACGGCTCATAAAGTAAGTCCGGGTCCCAGTTCCCCCCCCTATGGACCGGTGGGGGTTATCCCGGTCCCAGCCACCCACTACTTACAACCAAGCGACGGAGGAGTTGCCCGGCAGCGACCACCACACAGTCCAGCCGCGGAAAAAATGGCGGACTCCACGTGGGCCTCCAACACACTGGAACCACTTGAACTCCGACTAGACCGGCTGTTCGCAAACTTCTGGAAGAGGCTCGAGGGCAGACAGCAAACCATGAACACGGCACCTCAACCTCCCGATGCTCACCTAACTCAATGTCAGGATCGGGACAGGGATCCAACACGCAGAGTACAAACAGTAGCCAGATACGTATACCGGTCCTTAGAATGGCCGGACTAACGTAAGTAGTACAGTATAGAATGGTCAAAGACAAGCCGAGGTCGAGGGAACGAGAAGACAGGTAAGCGAGAGACAAGCCGGGTCAGAGGGATAACAGAGATAAGCAGAATAGTACAACAAGCCGGGTCAAAACCAAAGAGAATACTAGAATACAAGAGCACTGAGTGACTAGACAAGCTAGAACCACGACAGGGCAATGAGCTGACGAGTGAAGCAAGCTTAAATACCCTGAGTCCGGAGAGTAGACACGCCTCAGCTGAGTGCTGATAGGATAAAGCCAATAGAGTGGCAGGTCGCTCGGGATAGCGTCAAGACGTCACGTATCGAGCGTCATGTTAGAAAAGGAAGCGGATCCCTTGCGGCCAGCGTTAGAATGACTGGATGGACCGCGAGGAACGGGAGATATGGCGTGTCTAGACGGATAAACAACTAAGTCTCTACCCTTCTCAAAGGTAGAGACCTCAGGTACCCTGACAGTACCCCCCCTCTCAGATACGCCCACCGGGCGGAAGGAACCGGGACGAGATGGGAAGCGGGAGTGAAACGCCCTGCGGAGACGAGGAGCATGGACGTCCTCCTGAGGTACCCAACTCCTCTCCTCAGGACCATATCCCTTCCAGTCGACCAGATACTGTAATTTTCCCCGGGACAATCGGGAATTGATAATGGAGTTAACCTCGTACTCCTCCTGACCGTCCACCTGAACAGAACGAGGTGAGGAAACCGCAGAGGAGAATCTGTTGCAAATCAGTGGTTTCAGCAAGGACACATGAAAGGAGTTGGGAATGCGTAAGGCCGACGGCAGAGCTAGGCGATACGCAACCGGGTTGATACGAGACAAGACCCTGTAAGGGCCTATGTACCGAGGTGCAAATTTCATAGAGGGAACTTTTAAACGAATGTTCTTAGTACTCAGCCATACTCTATCCCCAGGGACAAAAACTGGAGCCGCCCTTCTGTGTTTATCAGCGTGTTTTTTGAACAACATAGAATTATGCAGGAGAATCTGACGAGTCTGATCCCACAACTTCTTCAGACTGGCGACATGATCATCAACCGACGGTACTCCTTGGGAAGAAGAGACCGAAGGAAAAATGGAGGGATGAAAGCCATAGTTCATGAAGAAGGGGTTGGAACGAGTAGAATCACAAACGAGATTATTGTGTGCGAACTCTGCCCAAGGAATCAAACCGACCCAATCATCCTGGTGTTCGGAAACAAAGCAGCGCAGATATTGTTCGATCTTTTGATTAGTACGCTCAGCGGCTCCGTTAGACTGAGGGTGATATGCAGAGGAAAAGTTCAATTTGATGCCTAATTGGGAACAGAAGGATCTCCAGAATCGTGAGACAAATTGAGAGCCTCTATCAGAAACGATTTCAGAAGGTATCCCATGTAAGCGAAAAACTTCTCTCGCAAAAATCTCCGCCAATTCAGGAGACGAGGGAAGTTTAGGCAACGGTACAAAATGAGCCATCTTAGTGAACCTATCCACCACCGTGAGAATAACAGTCTGTCTCTTGGAGGCAGGTAAATCCACAATAAAGTCCATGGCCAAACAGGACCATGGTTTCTCAGGAATGTCCAAGGGGAGCAACAAACCACAGGGAGATGCGTGAGGCTGTTTAGTCCTGGTACAAGTCTCGCAAGCCCCGACGAACTCCTTAATATCCTTTCGTAAGGAAGGCCACCAGAAATCCTTGGAGATCAGGGAATAAGTCTTGCGAATGCCAGGATGGCCAGCCACCTTGCTTTCGTGGAAACACTGTAAGAGCTCCAGTTGGAGTTCAGGAGGAACAAATTTTCTTCCCTCAGGAGTCTGTCCAGGTGCCAGATGCTGTAAGTTCAAGATCTGGGCAAGCAGCGGAGAATGGATTTTGAGACTTGTGTTAGCAATAATGTTGCATTGGGGTACAATAGAGGACAGAACCGGTTCAGAAGAGGCCAAAGGTTCATATTGGCGAGATAGAGCATCGGCTTTAGAATTCTTTGAACCAGGCCTATAAGTAAGAACGTAGTTGAAATGGGTGAGGAATAACGACCAACGAGCTTGCCTGGAAGACAATCGCTTGGCCTCTCCAATATAGGACAAGTTTTTGTGATCCGTTAAAATAGTAACAGGATGTAATGTCCCTTCCAATAAATGTCTCCATTCTTTTAAAGCTTTGATAACAGCTAGTAGTTCTCTGTCCCCAATGTCATATCTGCTCTCCGCACCAGACAATTTTTTAGAGAAAAATCCACATGGATGTAATGGTTTATCCACACCTAGCCTTTGGGATAGAATAGCACCTACGCCAGTCTCCGAGGCGTCTACCTCCAGTAGGAAAGGAAGAGTGGTATTAGGGTGAACCAAAATTGGGGCGGAAGCAAAAAGCTCCTTGAGAGTTTTGAAAGCAAGGAGAGCTTCCGTAGACCAATTCTTAGTATCAGCCCCCTGTTTGGTCATATTGGTGATAGGCGCAATAATTGAAGAGTAACCTTTAATAAAGCGCCTATAGTAATTGGAGAACCCAATAAATCTCTGAACGGCCTTGAGACCCTTGGGTAGAGGCCAATCCAGAATGGACTGGAGTTTATCCGGGTCCATCTTAAATCCCTCCCCAGAGATCACATAACCGAGGAAATTTACTTGGGATTGATCGAAACTACATTTCTCCAATTTGCAGTACAGACCATGTTGAAGAAGTTTGTGCAAAACCCTTCTGACCTGTTCGTGGTGAGTCTCAATCTCTCTAGAATGTATGAGTATATCGTCCAGGTATACAATAACACACTCCTGCTGAAATTCCCTAAGAACCTCATTTATCAGATCCTGGAATACAGCCGGTGCATTACATAACCCAAAAGGCATAACTGTATATTCATAGTGACCGTAGCGAGTATTGAATGCCGTCATCCACTCGTGTCCCTGCTGGACTCTCACCAAGTTATATGCCCCTCTGAGATCTAACTTGGTGAAAATGGTAGAACCCTTTAAACGATCAAAGAGTTCGGTAATCAAAGGAATGGGATAAGCATTCCTAATGGTTATCTTGTTTAAACCTCGATAATCAATACAAGGCCTAAGTGAACCATCCTTCTTTTTAACAAAAAAAAATCCAGCCCCGGCAGGGGAGGAGGATCTCCTAATGAATCCCTTGTCTAAATTCTCGTGAATATACTCCTCTAGAACTAAATTCTCTTTAGTAGATAACGGGTATACATGTCCCCTGGGAGGCATGGTACCAGGGAGTAGGTTAATCTTGCAATCAAAGGATCTGTGTGGAGGTAAGGTATCGGCTCTCCTTTTATCAAATACTGCCTTTAAATCCAGGTACTGAGGCGGTATTTGAGTCTCTGTAGGATTAGAGGAGTTAGCCGACGTGTTCGCCAGGCAAAGGGGCGAGACCCTCCGCAAACATTTCTCTTGACAACTCTGACCCCATGAAATTATCTCCCCTAACTCCCAATTAATGATAGGGTTGTGTCTCTTTAACCAGGAGTACCCCAGGACTATGGGAATAGAAGGAGAGGAAATGATCAACAGGGATAGGTCTTCCTCATGCAAGATACCAACAGTTAAATTAACAGGTATGGTCTCACGGAAAATAACAGGCTCAAGTAAAGGTCTACCATCTATGGCCTCAACGGCCAGAGGTGTCTCCCTTAACTGGGATGGGATAGTATGCTTGTTAACAAAAACTTGATCGATAAAGCTCTCAGCAGCTCCAGAATCAATCAAAGCCATGGTTTTTACTACTCCCTTCTCCCAAGTCAAAGAAACGGGTAGCAGAAGCCTGTGATCTTTATAATTGTGAACAGAGGACAAAATAGATACACCCAAGGCCTGTCCTCTAGAGAAACTTAGGTGCGAGCGTTTCCCGAACGATTGGGACAATTTAGGCGTAGATGACCTCTGTCTCCACAATACATACATAAACCCTCCCTTCTCCTGTGCTGTCTCTCCTCCTCTGTGAGGTGAGTATTACCTATCTGCATAGGCTCAGGAAAACGTGAGGTTTCGATCTCAGAATTTCGAAATGCAGGAGCTAGTTTAAAGGGGGGTCTACGAGTTCTATCTCGAGTGTTCTGCCTCTCTCTTAAGCGTTCATCAATGCGAGAGATAAAAGAAATTAGATCCTCCAAATTCTCAGGGAGCTCTCTAGTAGCAACCTCGTCAAGGATTACATCTGACAACCCATTTAAAAATACATCTATACAAGCCTGTTCGTTCCACTTAACCTCTGCCGCCAAGGATCTGAACTCTAGTGCATAATCCACAAGTGTTCGATTTTCCTGTCTAAGGCGCAACAGTAACCTAGCTGCATTGACCTTCCTACCAGGGGGGTCAAAAGTTCTTTTAAAAGCAGCTACAAAGGCATTATAGTTATAGACTAACGGGTTATCATTCTCCCATAAAGGATTAGCCCATCGTAGAGCCTTCTCAATGAGTAACGTAACAATAAATCCAACCTTCGCTCTATCTGTAGGATAGGAGCGGGGTTGTAATTCGAAATGGATGCTGATCTGGTTCAAAAAGCCACGACACTTCTCAGGAGAACCGCCATAACGTACTGGTGGAGTAATACGAGAAGAAGCACCAACAGTAGCTACTTCTAGACCTGAACTTACAGGAGAGATCGAAGGAGTACGTGTCTCCTCTGGTGGGTTACTAGCACGAGACAATAGTGCCTGTAGTGCTAGGGCCATCTGATCCATCCTGTGTTCCATGGCGTCAAACCTGGGGTCGGAAGAACCAAGCTGACTGTTTGTACCTGCAGGATCCATTGGCCCTGTCGTAATGTCAGGATCGGGACAGGGATCCAACACGCAGAGTACAAACAGTAGCCAGATACGTATACCGGTCCTTAGAATGGCCGGACTAACGTAAGTAGTACAGTATAGAATGGTCAAAGACAAGCCGAGGTCGAGGGAACGAGAAGACAGGTAAGCGAGAGACAAGCCGGGTCAGAGGGATAACAGAGATAAGCAGAATAGTACAACAAGCCGGGTCAAAACCAAAGAGAATACTAGAATACAAGAGCACTGAGTGACTAGACAAGCTAGAACCACGACAGGGCAATGAGCTGACGAGTGAAGCAAGCTTAAATACCCTGAGTCCGGAGAGTAGACACGCCTCAGCTGAGTGCTGATAGGATAAAGCCAATAGAGTGGCAGGTCGCTCGGGATAGCGTCAAGACGTCACGTATCGAGCGTCATGTTAGAAAAGGAAGCGGATCCCTTGCGGCCAGCGTTAGAATGACTGGATGGACCGCGAGGAACGGGAGATATGGCGTGTCTAGACGGATAAACAACTAAGTCTCTACCCTTCTCAAAGGTAGAGACCTCAGGTACCCTGACACTCAAACAGCCGGACGGCTCATGAAGATCCCCCCCGAGCGTCGACGGAACCGGGTGAGGCCTCAGACACACAGGTCATACAGGCAGAAGAACAAAGGCCGCCAACAACAACCCCAACGCAAGCCCCAGAGACTTATCTGCCATCCATTAAAAGGACTCTGCCGAAATCAGATGCAGGCCCCCACACAAACCTGGGGCAGGGGAAGCACGCTGCCCTGCAGAGATGTGGAAAGCAAGTTGCAGCAACAAGTCCCAAAGCAATCGTGTGATCACTCATTTCACAGGCAAAGCCTTACTCCGCAACAGAAGCTGGCTACACCGGCAGTGAGAGGAGCTCCAACATGTCGGCAAAGCAGGAAGTACTCCTCACTGCTGCAAACAGCGGCACCAAAACAGGAACTGTGGAGATATGGCACTGGGACTCTCAACCTGTCAGGGGACCTTGTGGAAGATCTACTCATGAGTACTGTCTCCCTGACAGGGCCTTCCAGGTCACAGCTGGGCATTGCTATATGCATCACTTTGCTGCTCCTGCAGCCCCTGCCTGGGCCCACTGGTCTGAAGATTGCGGCGCCGGCACGTGGCTATGACAAGCCCCAGAGAGGCATTGGTTGAGCACACATGGGACTCCTGCCGATTGGCACTGCCTCCCCTCTGATGCATAGTTTTACTTCCCTATGAGCAGATGTATGACTTTGCTTGTCCTGATTTTTCATGTAGTGGTCTTTTCTCCTTTAGGTTTTGTTTTGTTTTGTTTTTTTGTCTATCAGCACCACTTCTCACCTGGGGGGCTTCTTAGATGTTCATTTAAGCACCATATATCTGCCTAGGACACATCTCCCATCTACAAAAGGCAGTCTCTATATATTACTCAGATGTACATGATCAGCTAGTCTGTTTACTACACCTTATCAGTGATTCTATTATGAGTTAACATAGTATGCTTATCACAACCTAAAATCTTCTTGCGCACACTAAGAGTAGTATTTTTTATTTTTCTGCATCTGGCTAGTAAGCTACAGTTGTATTATTGGACAGGTCTGCTCTAACCTAAGCCTCGCATATTAATCTAGTATACATTTTGACCTACTATGACTCAAAAAATGTGCAGTCGTTCAGACATATGTTGAATCTGTATGGATCTTACTTTTGATACCCTCCACAATGTCTTTGTTACCTTGTGACCGCTAACAACACGCTAATTGCCTTCTCTGACCATCCCCTGATTTAGCGATTGAACGGTCTCATTGGCGAAGTTTAAGCCCTATATACAAATCAGTATGCCTAACATAAATGCCGTTATACTCAACGACAAGCATTAATTAATATGTTTTTTGTTCAACATCTTGTTCTACTTTACGTTACTTAACAATTTTTTTTTATTTTTTTTATAACGTAACCGTTTCGCTAAGCATGATATACATTACATAATATAACAAATGTGCAATTTCTATGCCACTGCTTAACTACTGTAACCTTGAAAAACGCTGTTGTGGCGTCCGTTAATAATCTGTAACCACCTGCACAACCAAAATAAAGAATTAATAAAAAAAAAAAAAAATGCTAACCTGTGTTTTTTTCGAATTTGACTGTCACAATCGCTACACCTTTGTGTCAAATGTATAATGTCATTTGCTCCTTTGATGTAAAACTTCAATAAAGATTAAACATAGAGAAAATATGTTTGACCATAAATGTATCATTTTTATATAATTCTATTATGTTCATATTGGTGCAACATCATTGTTGAATGGTGAGTTCTGACACGGGTATTTCCTGTCCTGTTTAACTTAATATAACCAAGTTATTTTGAAGATCATTTTTGTTGCTACTATTGTGTATCTGGCACAAATTTCACAGCTCAAGATACACTGAGGAAAGGATACAATAACAAAAAACAGTTTGCCATACAGATACAGGCTTGTGTGATTTAACCACAAAATGACAAATAACAGAAACATGTTTCACATGAAAACAAGCTATGGATGGATGTCATATTACAACACCTTAAACCAAAAGGAAAAACCCTTTTGCGAATTGCTTATGTTTATTGCGGTGTTTATGCCAAAATTAGGAGATGGCCAAGGTCAAGTCAGAGTGTGATCTTCTTGTTAAATGATTGTTTGGTATTGCTTCTAGAAATATCACCTGGACATTTCGCTTTGAGCTCCTTGTCATCCACAAGCTGAACACCTTTGACATCTGCACAACCTTAAGTCTATATTCTGTAATCATAACTTCTAAACCAGGGATAGGCAACCATTTTGCACTCCAGATGTTGCGGACTACATCTCCCCTGATGCTTTGCCAGCATTATGTCTGTGAGAGCATTATGGGATATGTAGTCCACAACATCTGGGCTGCCGAAGGTTGCCTACCCCTGGCACATTACATTATTTCAGGCGGAACACTCGGGTGGATATTTATCAAAGAATTCTGAAAGTTTATGGTTTAATTCCGTCATTATTTTGACTGTATCTATTACATTGATCTAAAAAATTACATTCTTCATAATATATTCCATCAGTTTTTTTTTTTTCAGAAAATTCCATTTGCGAACACCGCCAAATTTACAGTTGCTAGAAAACCAGAAGTTAAACTGAGTAGAAATCTGTAGTCTTTGGTTAAAAATGGCATATATATATAAAAAAAAATGTCAGCAACATGTTGATAAATATCACCTGCTGTCATTCACCAGATAATAATTAGCATAAAAGGGGATGGTGGGTAGCGTGGGATTCCCCAGTGGAATGGAACCCACTTTGACACTAATGAAGGTTCTTTGTAGAATATATTTTAGGATACATCGTTATGAAGACTCATGTATATTCTGTGTAGCTGTATGAGGGCTGATGTGGGTGTTCCAGGTGCAGTATGGAGCAGACAGACAGACACAGCTAGTAGCAGCCATGTGATATCCCCTCTCTCTGCAGCAGCAGCACAGGGGAGGGCGTGACGTCACCCAGTGCAAATCCAAGGAGGAGCTGAGCATCTCCTCTCCCCTCCCCCCCTCCCAAACCAGCGGAGTTGCTGGTGCTGAGGCTGCTAGTTGGGCAAGGGATAGAGAAAGAAAAACTTTTGCTTTGGGGTAATCACAGTGGATGACAAGCGCCTCCTTCACATGCCCGCCAGTCATCATCCTGGAGAATTGCTGCTGTCATCCGCAGACACCATTCATGATCAGTCAGCTGCTGCAGATCCGGGAGGAGAGCTCCGGCTTCCATCAGTGGCAGCACAGTCACAGCTGAGCCGATCCAAGCAGCCAGTCTAGCCTCTTCCATTGCCATTCACTGTGCTGGGAGAGATCAGAATGCTCTGCGTGTCTCTTCTCCTCTGCTGAGTCATGGACCAGACTGTGGGATAATCTCTCCAGCCTTGGATCGGGAACTGTGCTGCTCTCTCTAGCTACTGCCTGGCTGGGGGTCACTTTGCTGCTACCCTTATAAAAACCCTTTAGGGTCTATGTGCTGCTCCTTCTAGTACCAGCCCTGGGGTCTATGTGCTGCTCCTTCTAGTACCTGCCCTGGGGTCTATGTGCTGCTCCTTCTAGTACCAGCCCTGGGGTCTATGTGCTGCTCCTTCTAGTACCAGCCCTGGGGTCTATGTGCTGCTCCTTCTAGTACCAGTCCTGGGGTCTATGTGCTGCTCCTTCTAGTACCAGCCCTGTGGTCCATGTGCTGCTCCTTCTAGTACCAGCCCTGGGGTCCATGTGCTGCTCCTTCTAGTACCTGCCCTGGGGTTTATGTGCTGCTCCTTCTAGTACCTGCCCTGGGGTCTATGTGCTGCTCCTTCTAGTACCTGCCCTGGGGTCTATGTGCTGCTCCTTCTAGTACCTGCCCTGGGGTCTATGTGCTGCTCCTTCTAGTACCAGCCCTGGGGTCCATGTGCTGCTCCTTCTAGTACCAGCCCTGGGGTCTATGTGCTGCCCCTTCTAGTCCCCCCTCCAGCGTCTGCCTACAGACTGTCACTATGATAGCTGCTGCCTTCCTGGTGTTCCTCAGACCGTACAGCATCCAATGTGCCCTCCTCCTGCTGCTCCTCATGTTGGGGACCATAGCCACCATCTCCTTCATTCTCTGCTGGCATCGCAAGCTCCAGAAAGAAAAATATCCCATCAAGACAGTGTTTGGTGGTCGAGCCAGGAGCAGAGGTAGGACATGTAAGGAAACTCCTTTATAGTATCTAATGTCATGTTTCGTGTGTGTGTGATGTGTGTGGTGCCTGTCAAAGACATTTAAATATCACATGTCAAGTTAAAGGTCCTTAGATTCCTCTACAGACACATTTCTCCTCACCTTTTCTATACTTCATAGAGTCACCAGGGATTCTAATATGTGATCCCTCCTGGGAAAATAATATGCAGTGTCTTAACCTGATTTCCCAGCTTATTGCCGAAGAAGAGGCTGGCACAGTGTATATGTGGCAGCAGCCCCTAAGAGGATCTGATTCATTTTAGAAACATTTTTAGGACACTTCCAGCAGGACTGCGGCAGACAAGTCTCCACCCATCCTCCTTGAAATTGGAGCAAGTTCAGTGGGGGAGATATTTGGCCAGTCTGGAGATGACAGCTCTACTTATCCACTGGACATCCCACTGTATACAGTGAAACATCTCACATTCCTTAATTAGTTGGTACATTTCCAGCTGTGCCCTTGAACCAGCAGATTTGCATGATGCTTTTTTTTTAGGAGGATTTATTTCTAATCCAACCCAAAAGTGAAAGGACTGAAGCTGATAGTGTGTTTCTTTTCTCTTTTTCCAGATTCCATCCTGAGGTCTCATCACTTTCGCTCAGAGGTAATTACATTATCTCATTAATTCCAAGGGCACATGTGTTTGTGTTGGCACTGTAAAACATCACACCACACTAATAGCACTCTGGCACGTTACAATGTCCCCGATTTAATAATTTTGCATAAGCTTTTCCAGAGATATAATATTTTTCGATACGCTTTTAAATTTTTTTAATATTTTGAGAAATATTTTAACATGTTGATTTTTCTAAAAAAATGTACATATATTTTTTCTATAAAATATATTTTTAATATTTTGAGAACACGTTTGAAAAGGTTATTTAAAATATTTAATTATTAGAAAATAAAAAATATTAAATCAATATTAAATCAAGGCGATGTATGGATACTGCAAGCTTCACTCGTTTATCCAAATAAACTTTTTTAATATTTGTAGAAGTTCTTTACATAGTTTCACATTTGTCCACAGACTTACGCCAATGAAAATTATTATATATTTACTTTACTTGTAAATCCATGTCAGGGTTAACTGTACTATATTTATTAATTTTGACAGGGTTTACCCTAAAGAAATCCGATTGTATGATGTTTGCGGCCTAATTAAAAAAAAAAAGACACAGCAAAACTTTATGGTTTTATTACCCTACATTTCAAAGACAGATAAAGACAATAAATGGTATACATTGTTAAAATGTAATCATCTGTAATCTGTTAAGTTCATGTATATTTGGAACCCATGCATGTTTTTTTTTTTATATAAATATTTTATATGGTAACAATATCAATAACATTTAAAGTACAGCTACACGATTTTAAAGTAATACTCAGTGCCAATGTGGGGATTCAGGTTTGACCAGTCACACACACTTCCATATACTGCAATGTTCTTTCTGTTGGTCTGTGCATGCACTCAGTGCATTTTAGCAGGATGGTCTTATAAATGGTTAGAATACCATCCACCGAGGCTCTATGACTTGAAGAATACCCTGTTGCCACAGGTAGAATGTAGAGCAAGGGGTAGTGCACCCTGAAGCCTGACATCCTACCTTGCGTACTTGCTCATTGATATATTGTACATAGAAAATGTATGTACAAACACAGTAGTATCATCACAATAAAACATTTAAAAAGACCTCCAGATTACCTAGAAACCTTTAGAAAAAAATAGCTTCTATGTTCATGCATTACATTACAAATGCCTTTTTTGTCAGAGTTCAGAGTGTCTAAATTAAAACTCATTTGCAACTGTCAGGGTGATTTACGAAAGTTAGAATTCAAAGTGAAATTAAAGTTGATTTCACATTTAAGGCCAGAATAGCAAAACTTACATTTGAAATTGAGCTTGGATTCTCACATTTGTGAATAACCAGAGACCTTCACAGAGTACAATTTCTTGGACAGAAATTTTTGCCCGAATAAAACGTCCCAGAGAAATGCACTCAGAGGGCTTGTAGTCTTGTGCAATATATCCTTTATTTGTGCAAATGTTCAGTCAACATTTCAGGGACTGAAAGCCGTCTGAGTAAATTTCTCTGGGACGTTATATATATATATATATGTATATCTAAATGTAGTCAGGAATCCCCTAAAGTCTATAATTAACACCTTTGTTTAAATTACAACACGTATCAGCAGCTCTATAAAATAAATTGTCACTTTAACATGGCAAGAATGTATTGCCCTTTTCTCTCTAGTAGCCTGTCCTTATCTCCTTCCTCATTCCTCACTCTGATCATTGCATATATCATAAGTACAACACAATTCTTGTTTTCCCTGTAGGCAATGGAAAATATGTAGGACAAGATTGCAGAAAAGTCAGATATAAAGAGTGTTTTATTACTTTTAACATCTGTGACAAATCAGTTAAGAAGTAGACCTAGATAGGTCAAGCGAGATAGGGCGCCCCCTAGTGCATAGCTATACATATGTACAGTGAATTATAAAACGTAACCTTTAATGGTGGCTGTTGAATAAAAAAACCCCTTGTGGAGAGTTTTAGACAAGAGAAAATAATAATAAACTTAAAATAGGAGGATGAGTGTCTGGATTGGGGATAAATATCCTAGGGGTGTTACCCACAGGATGTAAAGCTCAGTACAGCTACAGATCCCCCCAACCTGTATATTCCGTCTCACAGAAGCAATCCTTCACGGGATTGTATAATGTAAAAATGAAAAAGTTAAACCAATCCTGTAGTCACTATGTACAGTCCCAGTGTGGTGCTTGCTTGCAACACCAAGTATATATACACATGGGAAAACCTGTGACACAAAATAGTGACAGAAGCGGTTTTATCAACAATGTAATCGAAGGCTAGTCAGAGTTTAGCAGATCGATGGATACAATGTAACAATCTGTATACCATCTACTGCACTGCTGTTGCTGGAGGACGGGAACAAACAATGGGAGGGGAAAACTTCAGATCTATTATCAAGTCAACGGGAGCTCCTTATCCTGCAAGTATCCGTCTGGATTTTGTTGTGTCTAACCTAACGGCCAGATATTTTCAGCAAGTATATGGTTAATAGACACACGATCCAGACATCCAATCGGAACAGGAATCGTCACTAAGGGCGGGGTTTACCGGTGTTCGACCAGTTTTGGCGCGAACGCTGCACTCATACCCCCAGCATGTACTAAGTATAGTGGGCTATTTAAGGAGCTCCCGTTGACTTGACCCACTGTTTAGCCTCAGACGAAGGCGCGTTCTGTAGCGCCGAAACACGTGTTAGGTAGCAGTAGGAAGGATAGTTCAAGTCTGGGAACCGACCTGTATAGTTTCCTTGGAAGATTAGCTAGTCAGTTTTTCTGGGCTATGCACCTTTGAACGATTTGAATAAGGGGACGGGGAAATCGTGGGTGACGGGGTTGTTTGGTATATTTTTCGTCAGATCTCGTCATTCTCCGTGCTGGTTTATCTCTGTGGAGAACTGACCAATAGATCTGAAGTTTTCCCCTCCCATTGTTTGTTCCCGTCCTCCAGCAACAGCAGTGCAGTAGATGGTATACAGATTGTTACATTGTATCCATCGATCTGCTAAACTCTGACTAGCCTTCGATTACATTGTTGATAAAACCGCTTCTGTCACTATTTTGTGTCACAGGTTTTCCCATGTGTATATATACTTGGTGTTGCAAGCAAGCACCACACTGGGACTGTACATAGTGACTACAGGATTGGTTTAACTTTTTCATTTTTACATTATACAATCCCGTGAAGGATTGCTTCTGTGAGACGGAATATACAGGTTGGGGGGATCTGTAGCTGTACTGAGCTTTACATCCTGTGGGTAACACCCCTAGGATATTTATCCCCAATCCAGACACTCATCCTCCTATTTTAAGTTTATTATTATTTTCTCTTGTCTAAAACTCTCCACAAGGGGTTTTTTTATTCAACAGCCACCATTAAAGGTTACGTTTTATAATTCACTGTACATATGTATAGCTATGCACTAGGGGGCGCCCTATCTCGCTTGACCTATCTAGGTCTACTTCTCAACTAACACATGTATGTGAGGGTTACCCCCTGTCTTGGTCGCCCCCAGACACACACCCAGTTGCTTCCCCTTTCTTTGGGTATCCAACTACTCCATTTAGACAAATCAGTTAAGCAAAGGCTGTGTCATGTTATATTTGTATTAGCTTGTGGGTCCTTTAACTTTTGAGCTGTCACCTTCAGGGTTATTCACTAAACTAAGAATGCAACGTTAATTCAAAGAGAATTTCAAATTTCAGGCCAGTGTAGCCCAACTGAAAGCAAAGCTGATTTTTCTAATTTAGCTTTATGTTAAATTTGAAAATCAGTTTAAATTCACTTTGAATTATCACTTTAGTGAAAAGCCCTGTTTGTGTGTTTGTTTCCCAATTGGTGATACTAATAAAGGAGAAAGAGGATGCACAGATAACACATGGAACCCAAACAATAATCTCCTAATAATGAAAAAGTAATCTATTGTGGTGGTGGAAAAAGAGTTAAAGGGACACTATAGACCATGGGTCCTCAAACTCCGCCCCCCCCAGATGTTGCTGAACTACAACTCCCATGATTCTTTGACTTACATGGATAGCCAGAGAATCATGGGAGTTGTATTTCAGCAACATCTGGGGGGCCGGAGTTGGAGGACCCATGCTGTAGACACTCTGACCACTTCATCTCATTAAAGTGCAGTGTCAAGGTCATTTTAGTCCTGCAGTTGCAAACTTTGCATTTTCAGAGAAACTAAAATTTTTACATTGCAGGGTTAAATTAATCCATAGGCTAGGGGTTAAACACCCTTTTGTTACTTACCTGAATTCAGCACTGATGTTCTTCGGCAAGTGGGTCAGACTTTGCCTTCACTCGTTTTTTCCCCGATGTCGGGTGACGCAGGGGGACCTAAAGCGCATGCACGACAACCCCATAGTTCAATCAATGCTTTCCTTTGGGGCTTTAGCTGACACTGGTTGTCCTAATGCAGAGCGTGAGGACATCCAGCGTCAGTTAGGTGACCTAATGTCGCCTAACGACCTGTTAGTGCCACTAGTGACTGTCTAGTAGACAGCCACTAGAGGTGGGGTTAGCCCTGCAAGATAATAATGGCAGTTTCTCAATAACTTCAATATTTACAATTGCAGGGTTGAACTGACAGGGATAGTGCACCCAGACCACTTCTATGAGCTGAAGTGGTCTTGGTGCCTGTAGTGTCTCTTTAAGCCTGCCTCTAGTGCAAGCATGTCAAAATCAAAGTCTGGCACGGGCCACATAAACAAGGTTTAAGTTTATGTGGGCCACAAAAAAAAATACCTTAAATTTTCATAGAAACGTAGGTTTATTTTAAAAAGTACAGTATAAAAAAAAAACAGCATCCACCTCTACTAAACCACAGCACCCCCCTCTACTAAATCCCAGTCCCCCCTATACTAAACCACATCACCCCGCTCTACCACCCTGTGCCAAATCTGATCCTCCCTCTGACACACACATATAGACACACACATACAGACACATTGACACACACATACAGATACACTGACAGACAGACACACATACTCACTGACAGACAGACACACACACAGACAGACACAAACACACACACAGACAGACACACACACACATACTGACAGACACACAAAGATACAGACACACTGACACACACACACTGACAGACACACACACATTCTCACTGACAGACACACACACATACTCACAGACAGACACACAGACACACACACACACTCACTGACTGACAGACAGACAGACAGACACACTGACAGACACACACTGACACAGACACACATACACACACTTACACATTCTTGCACACACATACTTTTCTTTATTGCTCCCTACCTTTTGTAGCCGATGTGGGGCATCTCCCTGGGGTCCTTCCTGCTCCTAACTGCTCCCTCACGCGGTTTAGTGAGGCCGGGTGCCGGAATATGACGTCATATTCCGGTGCTCGGCTTCATTACAGACGGCGCGCACGAGGGAGCAGTGAGGAGCAGGAACACGGAGCTCCCTTGAAGTTGCTGGCCATCCCCCCCGGCCGGGTAAGTTTTAGCAGAGTAGGCACCTGCAATATGGGGAAAGCAGGTGCCTACTCTGCTATAACACCAGCATGTACTCGCGGGTCGCTGGGCCGCAAAGATGGTCCTTGTGGTCAGCATGTGACCTGCGGGTCACATGTTTGACATGCTTGCTCTAGTGGCTGGCTACCAGACAGTAACTAGAGGTGCTTCCTGGCCTTTCACAGAGTTTGACTCTGTGAAACCAAGCTAGACGTCCTCGCACTTCTAAATCCCCATCGGAAAGTGTTGATTTAATGGGGAAGGCCTCGTTATTTAGCCAATTATTTGCCTTGGTTTTTGAAGGGAAAGGGGGGTGGCAGAGGGACGCTGTAGCAGCGGCGTACATACCGCGGTCGCGTGGGTCGCAGCTGCGACCTGGTCCGTCACTCCTGGGGGCCCGGCCGCACTGCGGACCCCCGCGACCGGGTACCAACTGTCACATTTTGTGGCCCCGGCCCACGCGGGAAACCGCCAGGGCCGCATGTTAAGGGGTCCATCGGGTGGCCCATGCTGTCAGGGCCACCCAATGGATATGGATTGTCAGGGGGCCCGGTCAGCGCTTGGGTTAGAGTTGACCGTTCAAATCAGCAGCGCTCTTGACGGCAGCAGTCCATAATTCCTTTAGCTGAATTTCAGCAACCAGATGTTGATGGGGACAGCAAGGAACGGCGCTGGTAAGCCAACTTTGATGTTGAACCGTTTGTGAACGGTTTTACCCCTACAGTTAAGGAAGTGCCAGGGACCTCCTTGCACCATAAAAATATAATCTCAATTAAGTTGTTATGGCGCCCGGAGTGTTAATTTACATAAACATTATCATGATTGGGTGGGTTTTGTTTTTATTTGCAGAGTAAAAATGATGTTGTTTATTTTTTTAATATATACCTTCTCTGCAATATCTATGTAATGCATTAAATGAATGGGCCAAATCCAGCCTAGTATGTCTTTTGAAGTTTGGCCTGTCTGATGAGCTGATTGTTTTGAAGACTTGCAGACTCATGCCTTAAAACTGCTGCTCTAGCACATTTAATAGAGATTTAGGGCAAATTCTGAGCCAAGTCCTGGTGGGGAATAAAGCCAAGTATTTAATGAATAATGTAATCAAATTATAAATTAAGTAGGAATGTCTGACGTTTCTTTTTTTTTTTATTTAAAGGGAAACTGTCACATCACAGAATTTTTAATATTATGTTTACTTATCCCTATATTAAACAAATATATATTTTTGAGGTGTGAAAAATAAAATTAAATGTAGAAATACACACCCCTTAATCCTTTTAACTGAGTGCCTCCATTTTAACTTCCTGGTAATAATTCTTAAATGTTCTGCCCTTTGCACCTGGCAGACAGCATAGAGAAAGCTACAGAGAAGAATATACATTTAACAATGTTTCTATTTCCCTCATTCATTTGCAATGTTCGTCTGGTCTGAAACTATTTGCTAACGGTTTCATATAAATGTTAATGTATACCTGATAACAAACACATTCACACAAGTTATAGCTGGTTTTCAATGTTTTTTTTTGATCCAAGGGTGCTAATTCCAGATTGTTGAAAATGAGAGAACGTTTACTGTATTTGTATGTACACCTGTAAGGAGTAGATTTTTTTATAATGTGTCCATACGTGCAGGATGTTTGGTATAACTGCATTGGAGCCATCACCAAGTCATGATTTATGGTTCTGCACAATGCAGTAGTGCAGTACTGCGTTTATCTATGTCCATACAATAAGGGGAATAGAATGTTTAGATGGCTGCTGACATTTAAATTCCCATTATTGGTATGTATCGCTGCTGGTTAATTGTAAAATCTCCCTACCTGGGTGAGAAATGGGTTTTATTCTAGAAATGGAAGGGTAATTTACTAAACAAATAATACTGTATGGAAAACCTGGGGACAATGGCAAATGGCAGAACTTAATTTTAAACAAAGTTTTTAAATGTATCACTTGTATATCTAGTTTTCGCTTCATCACTTCTATGTTCTTTTACTTCACAATATAGCATTACATATTCAGTCTGCACACTATACAATATACAATTTAAAATATACCAGGCTACTTAAAGTCACCTGTCTTAAAGGGACAATGTAGGCACTATACCTGCTTCATATCTTTGAAGTGGTTAAAGTGTCTACTAGCACCATCCTTCAACTCAATGTTAAACAACCCAGCAAACCAATCTGGCAGACTGAATTGGGCAAGTCCTATATTGACCCTGTAACTTTCCAAAACACCATAAAACCTGTACATAGGGAGTATTGTTATACTCGGGAGACTTCGCTGAACACAAATATGAGTGTTTAAAACAGTATAACCTATTACGACGATGAAATCACCAGTAAAAGTGCAGTTTTTGTGTACAAAAATACAAAAAACAAATATGAACACTAGCTTTGGCAAGCGTTTTTGGCTAAGTGGTAACTACAAAAGACTGGACATACCCGATTTTAAATACCCTGGGTTGTCTCCTTTTTCAAATGGTATGTCATGGTGGGGTTAATTTTCATTTCTGGACTGCCATACCGTCTCAAAGGCAACAAAGCCAATCTGGCAAATAACAATTTCCAAAAACAGAAAATGGCAAATCTTATGTTTGACCCTGAAACTTTCCAAATCACCCTAAAACCTGTACTTGAGGGGTAATGTACTTGTGAGACATTACTCTACAGAAATATGAGTGTTTTAGAGCAGTAAAATGTATTATACTGATAATATAATCGGTGAAATGGCAGTTAATGTGTGAAAAATGCAACAACAAAAAAAATATATAAATGCTAATTTTGGCCAGGGTTTGTGACTAAGTGGCTACTAAAAAAGACTGGACATACCCATTTTGAATAATGTGGGTTTAATTCTTTTACAAATGGTATGCCATGATGGGGTTAATTTTCATTCCTGGGCTGCTATACGGTCTCAAAGGCAACATAAACCCAGCAAACCAATTTGGCAAATTTCAATGTGCAAACATGGAAAAGGGGAAAGCCCTAAATTTAAACCCCTGTAAGTTTGCAAAAACCAATAAAACCTGTACATTGAGGGCACTGTTGTAATCGGGAGATGTTGCTGAACACATTGGGGTGTTCTTTGTCAGCAACACATTACAAGAACTGAGAATCCATGCCTAAAATACAATGTGAGAGAAAAATAACACAAACAAATGACTACCCAAAAGTTTGACAAAAACTGGTGCTAGAATTGGTGTATGGAAAGTGTTAAAATACCACCATTTGAAACACCCTGGGGTATCTTCTTTTAAAAAATATATGGTTTGATGGGGGCATATTACATTTGCCGGCTTAAAAAATGTCCCAAATAGGACATGGGTGCATGATGACCAGCTGTGAAAATTCCAAGTTGAAAATCTGGAATGTGCACCCTGCAAATAAGGTCTTTTAGCCCCCAGAGAACCCGACACACCTATACACGGGTGGTATCACTGTACTCGGGAGATGTTGCTGAACACATATTGGGGTGTTCTTTGGCAGTAACCCTTAAAGTTCTCAGTACATGTATTCCTTAATTGCTATGTGTGTCAAAAAAATCACCTATTATTTTTATTTATTTAAAATTTGACATAGATTGGTGGTAAAATGGTTGCATGAAAAGAGTCTAAAGGGTTATTCAGAGATTCCTGACAGATATTAGTTAGCAAAAAAAAAAAGCTAAGAACATGTTAGCATTGGGTATTTCTAAACTCAGGACAAAATTTAGAAACTACTTAATATGGGTGTTTTTTGGCGGTTGTAGATACCGGGGGTTAAGGTTAGAAAAAGTGTGTTTGTTTTTTTTCATATTTTATCATTTTTTTTATATTAAATTATATGATATGATGAAAATGGTATCTCTAGAAAGACCATTTAATGGCGAGAAAAACTGTATATAATCTGTATGGGTTCAGTAAATGAGTAAGAGGAAAGTTACAGCTAAACACAAACACCGCAGAAATGTAAAAACAGCCCTGGTCCCAAACGGTAAGAACATTGAGAAGCGCTCTGGTCACTAAGGGATTAAACAATATTATAAAGTAACGAGAATATTTTCCAACTGAATAAATTTGATAGGGCATGGCGACCATAGTTATTGTACAAGTCAGAGAGGTCTCAAAACGTGGGGATATGGCTGTGACACAGTGGGTGTGATGGGTTGATTAGGTGTTGGGTATTTTTCCTGGAGGTCTACCAGGGTACCGTAGATCACCTCAAGTGTGCTATCGCATTTGGTTTTGATATGTTTTAGTTTAGTTTTGTTTGTTTGCCTTACTCTATAATATGAACACTGCATTATATCTGCTGTAAGTGCCGATTTATATGTTGTACAGATTACATTGCACTGTATGTATGACTTAAAAAACTAAAAACCGATGGAACAAGTGTATTTAAGGTCATGGATTAAGGTCGTTACATTGGGTCCCAAAACATATGAGAACTCATATAACCCATCCATGAGTTAACACAATTATCATTATTATGAGGTAACAGTTATACGGTTGGTTACGCTATGGCTCTGATTGGCCATCGAGTACTCTAGTAAAATATGATATACCACTCTTGGACTCCTCACCTCTCACTGGATAAAATGTTCCATAAATTGTATTTATTGGGTATTGGTAAAAAAAGGGATTTACAACATGGAGGTCCATTGACACAGGTTTGACACGGGTTTTTGTTTTTGACAATCTTTATTTTTGGAAATAAATTTGTTTTAAATGGTTTTTATTTTTGTGAACAGTGCGTATAGTCAAGTACTTTACATTTATGACTGTGTATGCCTACGTAGAGGCTTAGCTCAGATGGAAAAGCGTTGTATGACGGTGAGCCGTCCAGTGCAACAGGTCTAATCAACAGTTACAATATAACAGTAACAAAGCGGTAACAAAGTGAACTCTGTACAGTTAACAATCATATGTTGGCTGATGACAATGCTGTGGAAGTTAGTAGTAAAAGCTCTTTGAGCATAGGTTGCGCGAGAGCATGTGTTCTCTCAGCCCCCTCTAGTGAGCAACACAGGTAGAGTCAGGTACTTGTATTCTGAAACTTGCCATTGTATAAGAGCCTTATAGGTGATCATTATATAAACAAAATGAGAAACGTTTGTCTTGTGTGTGTCTGTGTGTGTGCCTTAATCATACGTAGCATAGTTGTCGTAGAGTTCGGTTCCGATTCCAGTATCTGGGTGGCTATGTGTGTCCAAGTTATGTCGTGTTTGTGGGTGTGAGGGTCTGGGATTTGGGAAAGGGGATGGGTCGAGAAACATAGTGAAGTAGGGAGGCAAGGCATGTGGGAGGGGGGGGGGGCTGGAAGAGATAGTGGCATCAGGGCGTGCGGGCATCCCTGCCGCCTCGCCTATCTGTATCCCCATTCTCCGCCCCAGACCGCCCCGCCCCGTCCGCATCACCGGTGGCCGGCTTTCCTTGGTTCCTTGTCTGCTCCTCCCTAAAGTCTGATGTAGTCAAAAGGGCTACGAAGTCGTCTGAGGTGACATATTTCATCCAGTAGAACCACCTCTTCGTGTACCTTTCCTTTGTCGCTGCTGTGGTTGCCTTCAAGTCTTCATATTTCCGGGTGTCCTCCACCTCTTCCACCCATCGTCGGAGTGGGGGGGTGCGTGGTTGTTTCCAAAAGATAGGGACTGTTGTTTTCGCTGCATTGAGGAGCCTGGGTATCACTGATCGTTTATATACCTGCATGGGCATCGTCGTGTGGTGCAGCAAGAAGGGGGCCGGCGTCATTGGGAGGCATTCCTCCGTAATTTCGGTGATCACTCGTCCCACCGTTTCCCAGAATGGTCTAATGAGAGTGCAGTCCCACCAGAGGTGTAAGAACGTCCCGGCCTCTCTTCCACATCTCCAGCATGTGTCTGATTTTGAGCTGTCTCTGGTGTGAATGTCTGCTGGAGTGACGTACCACCTCGTGAATATTTTATATGAGGTTTCCTGGAGCCTCGCTGAGCCGGGGGTCTTCTGGATGAGTGCAATTATTTTATCCCAGTCTGTGTCTGTGAGTGGCTCCTCAAGGTCCTCTTCCCATCTCCTAATGCATGGCGGTGCCAGGAGGTACCGTCCGGTTGCCAGCGAGGTGTATATTTGAGAGATCGCCCTGGGGGGCGGTGTGTCCGTTCTGCATAGGGTTTCGAACTCCGTACATTCCCGTATAAGGCTCGGTTGTTGGGGGATTGAGCGTGTGTAGCGCCGTAGTTGTTCACGTGCCATAGTGTGCAATAGGGTATGTCTTTGGTCCGGAAATAGGGTGGTTATTGGGTGTATTGCGCCCGTGGATGTTAGCACATCTCCTATCCGAGGCAGCGCGTTATTGAGCCCTGATTGCAGGGTTGGGCCCATGTCCCCTGCTGGGAAATCCGGGTTACCTCTGAGGGGAAGTAGGGGACTCGGGTCCGTCGTAAGATAGAATTTGGGCCCTGTCTGGTGCCAGATCCTGAGTGTGGTCTTCACAAACGGGTTCACGTGTTGTACGTGTCGGCTAGCTTCCTTAGTGAGCCAGGGTAGGGCTCGCAGGTCGCAGTTAGTGCTGTCCTCTTCCAGTTGGATCCATGGTTTTCCTCGCGGCTTGGTTGACCAGTTAATGATCCTTGTGAGGTGGGTTGCGATGTAATACTTCTTGAAATCAGGGAGGGCTAGGCCCCCTTTGAGTTTCGGGAGAGTCAATTGGGAGTGGGCTATTCGGGGGGTTTTGCCTTTCCAGATGAAGTGCCTGACTGCCGCTTGGATGGATGTGAAGAAGCTGTTTGGTGCCGCGACCGGTACGGTTTGGAAAACAAATAAGAATTTTGGGAGAAGAGTCATCTTCACCGCGTTGATGCGGCCAGTCCAGGATATGTAGTATGCGTTCCAGGCCTGTAATTCTGCCTGCGCAGTCTGAAGGAGCGGCAGGAAATTGTGTGAGTACAGGTCTGCCGGGTTCTGCGTGAGCCACACCCCTAGGTATCGCATCTTGGTGGTGCACCAGCGGAAGGGAAAGCGGCGCCTGAGAGTCTGCGCTTGGGTGTGTCCAACGTTGAGGTTTAACATTTCTGATTTGGTATAATTGATACGTAGGTTGGAGACGTTGCCGTATGTTTCGAATTCCGTCATGATCTTTCGCAGTGTCGTAGCCGGGTGTTGTACGATGAAGAGGAGGTCGTCCGCATAGGCCAGGACTTTGTGGTGTGAGCGACCAATGCTGAGTCCGCGTATCTCCTCGTTGCTTCTGATGTTGTTAAGGAATGGCTCCAGGGTCAGCGCGAAGAGCAGGGGAGATAGGGGGCAGCCTTGACGTGTTCCATTGCGTATTCGGAATGGGTCCGTGAGGGCCCCATTGATGCGGAGTCTCGCCGTCGGGTCACTGTATAGCGTCTGAACCCATTGTATGTATTTGGGGCCGATGCATAGGCCGCGTAGGGTTTCGAAGAGAAATTCCCAGTTGACCCTATCGAAAGCCTTTTCGGCGTCCGTGGAGAGGATTAGGGTCTGCTGTTTGGATCGCGTGGCTATGGAGATCAGGTTCAGTGCCCGTATGGTGTTATCTCTAACCTCTCTCCCTGGGATGAACCCTGTTTGATCTGGGTGGACCAGGTCCGGAAGCAAAGGCGCCAGGCGGCCAGCCAGCACGCTTGCCAGGAGCTTGACGTCCACATCCAGGACTGAGATCGGGCGGTAGCTAGCACATGATGTCGGGTCCTTACCCTCTTTTGGGAGGAGGGTGATGTTCGCCGCCGTGAATTGGGTTGAGGGGGTTGCCCCATCCAAGATCGAGTTTAGAGCCGAGTGTAATTTCGGTAGGAGATCCGGCATGAATGTTTTATAGTACAGCAGAGGCAGTCCGCCTGGCCCCGGTGCCTTCCCCGTCTTAGCCTTTCTGAGTGCATAGGTCAGCTCCTCCACGGTGATAGGGGCCTCCAGCTCGTCCCGTTCTGGGGCTGCTATTTGTTTCAATCCTGCTGTGTCAAGGTATGCGCGGATGGCCTCCCCCTTGTGAGGCGTCGCATTGGCCTGTGTGTCTGGTTTCAGATTATAGAGGTCCTCGTAGTATTGGGTGAACGCTGCTGAGATCTGGTTGGGTAGGTGGCATATCTGTCCCGTGGCATTCCGAATCTTGGGTATATACAGGTGGTTCCTGCGTTTCTTTAGTAGCGTTGCCAGGAGTCTCCCACATCTGTTTCCATGTTCATATACCCGGTGTTTGAAGTGTTGGTAGGAGCGTTGGATTGTTCGGTTCAAGTGTTCGGTGAGGTGGGTGCGCTTGAGAAGGAGGTCTCGATAGGTCGATGGGTTCAGTGTACGCTTATGATGACATTCCAGTTCTGCAATGTCCTTATTGAGGTCTGTTATCGTCTGGTTGTATGCCTTTTTCATCTCCGAGCATCGCGCAATGAAGTGTCCCCGGAGTACCGCTTTATGTGCCTCCCAGCATAGCAGGGGCGACACGTCTTCTGTTTCATTTAAAAGAAAGTAGTCTTGGATAGTTTGTTTAGTCTCGGTAACCAGGTTAGGGTCTTTGAGGATTGATTCATTGAGCCGCCAAGACACCTGACGGGGTCGGAACAGGGGTGACTTGATTCGTATGCGGATGGGGTTATGGTCCGACCACGTCATGGGCAGGATTTCCGATTCCACTAGAAGAGGCAGGTTGTGATACTGTAGGAGGAAGTAATCGAGCCTGGTGTAGGTGGCGTGCGTCGTGGAGTAGAACGTATAGTCCCTCGCGGTGGGGTGCAGCGCTCTCCAGCAGTCTGTAAGTTGGTGATGGTGCAGCAGTTGTACCGTCCGTGAATGTCTATTGGGTGTCCGCTGTGCTGGGTTTGCTGTGGAGTCCTGATGATGGAGCGGAAGATTAAGATCTCCTCCTATGATCAGGGTGCCGTCCGCGAATCCCATCAGGGTCTTCAGTGCCGAGCGGAGGAATCCGAATTGGTTGGTATTGGGCGCGTATAGAGTCGCGAAGGTGTATGCCTGATCCTGGATGGTCCCCTTCGTAAAGATGTATCTGCCGTGGGGGCATCTAAGCGTGTCCTTTTCGACGAACGGGATCCTTCTGGAAAACAGGATGCCCACGCCCAGTGTGCGGCGGTGTGGATTGTTGCTGAAGAATCCTAGTGGGTAGTTATGGTCTCGCAGGGATGGTGTTCGGTTCTCTTGAAAGTGTGTCTCTTGTAAGAAGGCCACCGATGCGCGGTATCTTTTCAGGTCCCGCAAGAGTCGTGATCGCTTCTCTCGAATATTGAGGCCCCGAACATTGTATGATAGGATGTTCAGGTCCTCCTCAACGTAGGGAGCGTCACCTATAGCCGGCGCGGCCCTCCGGGGCATCTTTGGCGGGCGGTATATGGGGGGGAGACCGGGGGGGGAGGGTAAGAGGGGGGGTGAGGAGAGAGAGGGTGAGGAGAGAGAGAGAGAGGGTGAGGAGAGAGAGAGAGAGGGTGAGGAGAGAGAGAGAGAGAGGGTGAGGAGAGAGAGAGAGAGAGAAGAACACAACCCAAGGGGAGGGGGGGGCGGAATGAGGAGTGTGTGAGCGTGTGTCTGTGTCGTGGTCTCCAAGGGACCTTAGGTATTGTTGGGTCGGTGGACTGAAGTCCCGGTGGTAAGGTCCGTGGACCCAGAAAGTCTGGTGTCCGGGGCTACTCCTGGACGGGGGTACTCTACTCAGTTGAGGGTACCTTTTAGTCCCAACCCTTCGGGGTATGCGGGTATCCCCCGTTTGCCACCGGCTGACGGGAGGGATTGTCCAAGCCGTGCCTCAGTGGTGCCGGGGGGTAGCCGTCTGTCCGGCCGTCAATGACAGGGATCGGTGTCTGTCAGGTAATGTGAGAGTGCGGCCCGTGTAGGCCCTACTTCTATCTGGGTAAGCTACCCCTGTGAGTCCATGTAGTGGGGCAGGTCTCGGTTTGCCTGTGTGTGGGTAGCCTAGTGTTTCATGTCGCCCCTTGATCTGAGCACAGGTTGTGGGTTCTGCGTATCGTGCGGTGCCAGTGCGTGTGTGAGTAGTCTGCGAGGTATGTCGGGGTAGGGTGCTTGTTGTCTTGCGGGTATCGAGGTTGCCCTCCCAAGCATGGGTGGGTCTGTGACCTGGGTGGTCCTATTTTCGTGCAGGTGTGTGCGTTATGCAGTAGCAGTATGTGGGTGTGACCTGGGCGTCACTGATTGCTCCTGAGCAGATGTGTCTGTATTGAACTCTTACAGTCGTTCCCATGCCCTGTGGGCAGTACTTCCCCCCCCCCACCTCCCCCTATATGTCCGACCTGGGTGCCTTTATGGATATGTCTGCATACAGGTGCCCGTGATGTCCCACCTCCAGCAATTCCCTCCTCTAGCGGGTGTCCTTTCTCCCCCCCCTCCGCTTTGTATCCTTCATTGTTTCTTACCTCCCCCCACCCCCCCCTACTCTCTTCCATCCCCCCACCCTCCATTCTGTGGGTCTTGCTCCTTATCCCCCTCCCCGCCCGTCTCATCCGCCTTCTCGTCTGCCATTGCCCCCCTCCCTCCTTCCCCCCCCCCAATCTCCCAGGTGTATGTTTGTCACATCCTTGCCCGTTTCCTGTTGCCCTCCCTCCGTGTGTCCCAGTGTCCGTAAAGTGATGTGCAGATGATGGGCCATGTGGCCTATTACCTCGCGGTGGGGAACCAGAATGACCATGCGACTGTGTGACACCCTCCCTGCCCCCATTGTCCTGCATTGTCCTGCATTGTCCATACAGATAGGCCATATTTGGGCGGCCAACTACGCCAATGACTTCAATGGTATCAGAGCACCCTACGGTGGTCGCTGCTGGTCTGAATTGTAGTCGTCCTGTTCGCGGTAGCACAAGTTGCTCTGTGTGAATGTCCCAGGTCTCAGGACCCCATGTGTAGCAATGTCCCGGTCTCCCATACGACCCCCTCCCCAAGTGGAGGATACACCCCTCCTGTTATGTGCGTGTGGTCAGTGGCCCCTGGTGTTTAATAAAGTACTCACGGGTGTGCTGGATAGATGTGTTAGCGGTTCGTCCCCTCCCAGCATGTCCATGTGTCGCTGTTGCATCCTCTATTCCTCTGATCTCGTGGGATCTTGGTGCCACGGACGGTTGCGTTGGGGCCTATCTCCGCCCTGGCCTCTGCCCATAGGTGGTGGTGGCGGGCCTGTCGCTTGTTGTAGAAAATGGGGGTCCAGCCAGTTCGGTACCTGGGTCTGTGGGAGCCCCAGGGAGCGCTGGAACACCGGTACGTCCACCGGGGCCCTGATGACATGGATGTTTGGGCCTCTGCGGGCGGATAAGGAGAAGGGGTATCCCCATCTGTATGGGATACCCGCCGCTTGGAGTGCCACGGTGACCGGTCTGAGAGCCTTCCTAGCTTGCAGGGTGTAACGCGATAGGTCTTGGTAGATGGATATTTGCTGATTGTCAACGCGGATTGTACCCATGCGGCGCGCATTGCGCAGTATATCTTCCTTGAAGGCGAAGTTGTCTAAACAGCAAATAATATCTCGTGGCTGTTCGCCAGTAGCAGGTGGCGCGCGCAGGGCACGGTGGGCTCTGACCAGGCCTAATCTGTTGATTTGTTGGCCTCCCAGGGTATTGCTGAAGATTGTGCGCAGAATTTCAGGTATATTCTCCCCTGGGCCCTCTTCTCTCACTCCCCTCACACGGAGGTTTAGCCTGCGCCCCCTGTTATCTAGGTCATCCACCCAGGTGGTTAGATGGGCCAGGCTGGCTTCACAGCCCTGTATGGTGTTGCGTGTTGTTGCTATGTCTGACCTTATTGCTCTGGTGTCAGCTTCATTCACTGTGAGGCGTGCATCCATGCCAGCTACATCTGCCTTCACCTGTGTCAGCTCCTCACGGATCGCTTTGCAGAGGCGGTCGGAGAGTGCCTCCAGGTCTGCCTTGGTGAGTAGATTGGGCAGTAGGGCGCGCAGATCCCCATCCAGCGTCCCCCGTGATGCAGGTGAAGCCGATGGGGCCGGGGAGAATTCCGCGGGAGTCTCGGGCGGGGAGCCCGTCGTCTCACTTAGGGCCTCCATTTCCGGCTGGGAGGTGAGGTCCCTCGGGGTGGTGAGGTAGGACCGGATGGTCTGCTCGGTCCTGGACCCCGATTGTTTAGGGGTACCCTGGGGTTCAGTGGGCTTCTTTGTGCGCCCCATCGCGGGATGTAATGTGCGGGGTATGCCTATTGTAGCCGTGTATTGCTTCGGGCCTCGAGGAGCTTCTCTCTCACGCGGCCATACTTGTCGGCAGCCGGACACGCCCCCCTGGAAATAAACTTGAACAAACTGAAAAGAAAGAAAGATTAGTAAAATAAATATAATTGTATCAATAGCCTGAAAAAGAATCTGCCTTGCATTACACATTTAATACAACATAGGAAAAAAGACAGAAACAGGAATAAGACCTGGCGAGACATTGAAGCCAGAGTATACTTTGTGATAATCCAGTAAGGATAGAATAAGAGGGAAAAGGATGAAGACCCCTAGAATGGGAGTAGAAATGCAGTTTTGTGACGCCCATTGTTACAGTTTTTACAGTGTATGCAGATTATATCCTACATCTAGACATAGGATGTGAAAGAATTGGAGTCAATTCGCAATAGATCTTTTGGGAGATTTTGTGTCACTCATGCCCACTTCGTAACAGCATAAACTGTGATGTTATGACTAGATGGGAGAGAATTTGGGCCACAAAATCTGCAAAAAGCTTTGTAAAAATGTTGCTGTTCACTAAAATGTGTGACATCATGGTAGTGCTATTTGGAAAATCATTTAAAATATTTTTTTAAATAGTATTTAGTCCCTGAAAGATTGGTGAAAAAAAAAACATCTATCTAAGTTCACAGGGAAGTTTTGGAGAGCAAGTGGCAATGACCAGATGTTCATTTGGTCATGTTCTAAAATACAGGTGTTCTGTAGTTAATATTGGTTTTCACAAATATAGCAAAGGGATCTCAGATTTCTATAGTGCCCCAGATAGCATTATTTAAATTGGTTCCTCTTTCTGTTTCTCATATTCTCATATTTTGATTGCAGCCTGTGTACTTAAAGCTCACCATTGAGAAACAACAATGATACCCATACTCCATTTTCAGGATATTTCTTTTCAAAGGAACACTCCAAGCACTATAATCACTACAGCGCTCTGTAGTGGTTATGCTGCTAGGAGTTCACTAGGGTCACCCCTTCATTTAAGACCAAGCCCATAGTCCGTGGGAAGGAGGCAGGCCTTCAAGCCTATGGCACATGAGCTTCCATCACACTATACTTTCTGCTGATAACCTATTATATACAGCAAGTCCTTGAGTCTCTAATTTCTTCCCAACTTATATTTTTTCTGAAACGTTTGTCATAGATAGAACTTGTTGCATGGGTATGTCTGGTTCTTACCATTGGGCTATATTAGGCAGTTATGGTTTGTACAAACTGCAGTGTCATTGGAGACTATTCCTAATACATTGATTGAACAAGGCAAATCTTTCAAGTCATCACTTTGGGACACTGGCTTGTGTTTATATAGTACAGTACTGCTGCTGACCTCGGAAGCCACAATGATTTTATGAGTAGCTAGTGTCCGTTTTATTGCCTGTGAGTGACTTTTTATATCTGCGAATGCATTTAGTTCCAAACCATTTATTGCTTTTATATGCTTCTTCCTTTGTCATTTTTCTATTTTATGAAATAAACAAAATTTGATTTTCATCTTGTTACTGACATTTAGCTTAGCATTACTAAAGAAATAAACAAGGTAAGGTCCTTAGAATGTGTCCTCCAATTTTAAGGGCCTAAGCCTAAATAGTAAGAATTTAGAATAAATGTTCCCTAAAGGAACCAAAGTATTGGAGTAACACTTGCTGATAGAGCAAAATAACAAAAAAATAATAAAGTCCCAAATGAAATTAAATGTGCAAGAAATAAAGTGTTGTGGGATAGAATATTCTATAAGACTATGCTAATTGTGAGGAATTCCTTTATTATTGCTTGGTCATAAAGTGCGCGGTATGTCTGCTAAATGTTAAAAAACAAGAAAAGTGGGAGAGAACTAATACAAAATGGAAAATAACACTGCTAAATAGGGACCAAAAAAAAGTCCTCAGAAACACTTATATAAAGGCTTGAAATTAGCTCATCCTATGTCCTATAGTGTCTCACAGTTATATCCACTTAAAGATAGCAAAATAAGTCTGTTACCTGGATTGGATAATTCACCCAAAGGGGCGTATCTAATGATTCGGCGCGGATTTATAAAATGGAGTCCTGAGAGGCAACTTTCACTAGCCCCAGAAGAAAGCGCAATATAGTAGTACCGAAACGCGCGTCAGGCGTTTTTTAACGCCTTTTTTCTTTACTTTGGGCTTTAGGGTGATGGGGATTTTGAGTGTTGGGATGTATTGCATTTTAGGCTTCTAGACATTACGGAAATAGGGGGAGGCTTTTGAAGATAGCATAGCAAGTTTGTATATTCCCCGTTAGACTTTGACTTACCTTTGACAAATAGGCAGATGGGGTAGGGAGTCTTCCGTGGAGGTACTCGCTATCCACAAACTGGTGTGGATACTTAACGCTTAGACGTTAGTTGGATACTTTGTTACTGACAGCATTTTTACTAAGTGTCAGTTTCGCCCTTCTGACAGTTTGAGTGTGTACAGCAGTTCTGCAGGTATCCCCTTGTTTAGACATAGTACATACTGCTGAGGCAAAGATAGCATAGCAAGTTTACAGAATTCACTGTTAGACTTTGGACTCACGTTTTATTACTTTTGTCAATCAGGCAGATTGTTGAGGGAGTCCTCAGTGGAGGCACTCACTACCCACATACAGGTGTTCATACTTACTGCATAGACGTTAGTTTGTTTCTCTGTAGCTGACAGTTTTTTCACTAAGTGTGAGATCCGTGCATCTGCCAGTTCGGGTGTTTACGGCAGCTTTGCAGGGTACAATCTATATTACAAACCCCTTGTTTAGATATAGCATATACTGCGCACTCAGGGTGGTATGACTATATGTAGGCAGTGGCGGCTCTAGACTTTGTGAGGCCTTAGGCGAAACTCAAGCATGAGGCCCCCACTAACACCTAAAGTTAAAAATAGGGGTTGCATTGTGTGTATAAGGTGCTGTTGTTGTATTTAAGGACGAGCTTGCAGCGCTGGATACAGAGAGCTAGTCTCTGTATTCATTGTTCAGAGGCTTGCAGTGTAGCCACTCCCTGTGCCGCCGCTTTATGATCTCTCTGACTGTAGTTATGGCATAATATGCAAACTAACTTAATTTGCAATAAACTAATTTAATTAGCAATTATGCAAATCGTTTATACATGACTGAGGGGTATGGTTACATAGCCTTGCAGTCGTGTATGTGTATGTATATATATGCCGGTGTATGTATATATGACTGTATCTGACATTGTCTACCTATGTGTGACAGGGTTTGGGGTGAGTGTTGCACAGTTGGAGTACAGGATTGTACGGGTTTATGTAATAGGGTGAGTGTAGCAGGGTGAAGGGGGTGAGTGGGACAGACTGATAGAGGATGAGTGACAGGGTCGGGGGGTGAGTGTGACAGTGCAAGAGAAGGTGAGTCTGACAGGGTTGATGGGGGGGTTAATGCAATAGGGTAGGTGTGGCAAAGCAAGGAGTATTGTATGGTTGCAGTGGGTGAGAGTGACAGGATTAGGAGGGGTTATGTAAGTTTGGCTGGGTGTAGGGGGCGACAGTGTGTGGGGTCTGAAAGTGTTTGGGAATGGTGATAGTGTATGTGAAGGGGGTGTCAGTGTGTGTGGTAATGATAGGGTACGGGTGGGGAATGACAAGGTGTGCGGTGGAAGGCTGTGACAGTGCGCATGTGTGGGAAGGCTGTGATTGGGTGGGTGTGGGGTGACAGGGTAGGGGAGCTGTGAGAGGGTGGGGGGCTGTGAGAAAGCGGGGGTGGTAGGGGGCTTTGACAGGGTAGGGAGTGGTAGGGGGGCTTTGACAGGGTAGGAGGTGGTGGGGGACTGTGACAGGGTAGGAGACTTTGACAGGATAAAGGGTAGTGGGGGGGCTGGAGCAGGGGGTGGTGGGGCAGGTGGTGGTAGGGGGGCTGTGACAGAGTAGTGGGGTGGTAGGAGGACAGTAGGAGGGCAGAGGGTGCCTGGGGCAGAGGGTGGTAGGGTTCCCCTGGGGCAGGGGGTTATGACAAAGCACGGGGTGGTGGGATGGCAGTGACAGGGTACGGGGTGGTAGGGTGGCTGTGACAGGGGGTTGCAGGAGGGCAGTGACAGGGTACGGGGTGGTAGGGAGCAGTAGGTGGTAGGGTGGCTGTGACAAGGCAGGGGATGGTAGGGGGCATAGGATGGTAGGAGGGCAGAGGGTGGCTGGGGCAGAGGGTGGTGGGGTGGCTGGGGCAGTGGTGGTAAGAGGGCAGAGGGAGGCTGGGCCAGGGGGTGGTAGGAGGGCAGAGGGTGACTGGGGCGGTAGGGGGGGCTATGACAGGGCAGGGGGTGGTAGGAGGACAGTGACAGGGTAGTAGGAGGGCAGAGGGTGGCTGGGGCAGAGGGTGGTGGGGTTGCTGGGGCAGAGGGTGGCTGGGGTGGCTGGGGCAGTGGGTGGCTGGGGCAGTGATGGTGGGGTGGCTGGGGCAGTGGGTGGCTGGGGAAGTGGGTGGCTGGGGCAGTGGTGGTGGGGTGGCTGGGGCAGTGGGTGGCTGGGGCAGTGGTGGTGGGGTGGCTGGGGCAGTGGGTGACTGGGTCAGTGGTGGTGGGGTGGCTGGGGCAGTGGGTGACTGGGTCAGTGGTGGTGGGTGGCTGGGGCAGTGGTGGTGGGGTGGCTGGGGCAGTGGGGGTTGGGTGGCTGGGGCAGTGGGTGGCTGGGGCAGTGGGTGGCTGGGGCAGTGGTGGTGGGGTGGCTGGGGCAATGGGTGGCTGGGGCAGTGGTGGTGGGGTGGCTGGGGCAGAGGATGGTAGGAGGGCAGGGTGGGGAGCGGAGCATAAATACCTAAGGATCAACTGTTTCCCTGGTGGTCCAGTGGGCGGCCAGGCTATTTCCCTGGTGGTCCGGTGGGTTCCCTTTACGGTCTTCAGCTCCGCCGGGTGCAGAGCTGCAGACCACGTGGTAAGTTTAGTCTCGCGATCTCAGCCAGTCAGAGCGTTGCCGTGGTAACCCGCGGCAACGCTCTGATTGGGTGAGATCGAGAGACCCCCTCAGTCTGCAGCTCGGCGGAGATGCAGACAGGCTAGCTCTCTCCCAGGCAGGCATAGGAGGGGCCTCGCACCCGGCGGCATTAAGGGCAAGCCGCCGGGCCCCCTCCTGTGTCGGGTCCTCGGTCTCTGACCAAGGATCCGATCTGTCACACTGCCCTAAGGCGATTTAGGCGGCCGCGAGGCCCCCATCAGCGCGAGGCCTTAGGCGGCCGCCTAAATCGCCTAATTAGAGAGCCGCCTCTGTATGTAGGGTGTATGTGATTGAGTTACCTCCACGGCAGTACATTATCTCTGCAGGGATCTGTCTATCACCCCTTCGTTTTTACATAATATATATTGCTTAATCGGGGTGGACTGACTATATGTAGGGTCAGGGGGACCCACAAGTTATTTTACTCATATATTTTGTTCTGCCATTTTTGTACTCCTAAATTAAATTTAAGTCTGTCCAGGTAACAGACTTATTTCGCTATCTTTAAGTGGATATAACTGTGAGACACTATAGGACATAGGATGAGCTAATTTCAAGCCTTTATATAAGTGTTTCTGAGGACTTTTTTTGGTCCCTATTTAGCAGTGTTATTTTCCATTTTGTATTTCTTCTCTCCCCTTTTTCTTGTTTTTTTTTTTTTACATTTAGCAGACATACCGTGCAATTTATGACCAAGCAATAATAAAGGAATTCCTCACAATTAGCATTGGCTTTGCTTAGGTATAGTCATATAGAGTATTCTATCCCACAACACTTTATTTCTTGCACATTTAATTTAATTTGGGACTTTAGGGAACATTTATTCTAAAAGCTTAGCATTACTGTCTGTTTATATTGCTTGCTAATTTAGCATGAAGCTTTAAAAAAAAAAAAATCAAATTATGACTATTAATTTAAGAAAACTTACATATTATAATTTTGAATGTGAGCAACTCATGCAGAAAATATAGACAAAACTAAGTAAGTGTTGTTAAACTATATTTAGGAATTAAATTGGAAGTCTTGCTGTGTTACTGTAATTAGATCTCATGCATTGCTTCCAGTAAATCTATTTCCTAGAGGGTAAAAGGTTGTACTACAGGAAGAAAATCCAAACTAAAATGCTGATTTATAAAACAGTGCAAGTATCATTCTGCACCATTCTGCCTGCTGTGGACCGCATATCCCAAGATGCTGTGCCAACATATATAAGGGCAGAGGCCAACACTTAGAATATGTATATGACTTAATTCCAGAATTTGATAATTCAGGTGATACTCGAAAAATTAGAATATCGTGCAAAAGTTCATTTATTTCAGTAATGCAACATAAAAGGGGAAACTAATATATGAGATAGACGCATTACATGCAAAGCAAGATAGTTCAAGCCGTGATTTGTCATAAGTGCGATGATTATGGCTTACAGCTTGTTATGGTACTTTTTGAAAGTAAACCAAAATGTTCAAAGTCTATCTGTTCCTGTCCAAATCAATAAAATTAAATTGCGTATATACGCTGAAGTAATTAAGTCTGACACACGAGGTTCAGGTTAAAATAACTTCGAGAAAGTTTATTGGCAAGTGAAGTAAAAGCGGGCGCGCAGGCCCTTTTAAGAGGCATTTTGCGTCATCATTGATTATTAGAATATCAGCAAATAAACATCATCAATTGGATTAATTGTTAAGTGACGGAGTTAGTGTCTTACCTATTGGTTAGTAAAATTAAGAGGTTAGTCCCGTGCCCACCCATCAGAGGTGGGATTATTCCGGACACGGGTGGGGGACAAGGGGGTCCTAAGCGTCATTTTACACAGTCAGTGATATCAGGCTTTATGTCCAGGTGCAAGGTCTCTTATGAATAGAACATTTCATTACTACTGTGTTCTGTGGCCTTCAAACTGTACTATCTTACAAGCTCTTAAGGAGTAGCCAGCAAGTCTTAAGGAGTAGCCAGCACCTCCTGGTACTTGTCCTTGAAGGAAACACGGTCTTTGTCTACTGTATTAATTGGGTTGAGAAGTTCAGTCACGTAATGTAGTTTTAAAATGAACAAGTTAAGTCATGAGGACAAAATGGAGGATTGAAGAAGTCAGGTTAGGAGGACAAAATGGAGGACGAAGTCACAGTATAAAGTTAAAATGGAGTTAGTACAATAATTCAATACAAGTACAATAAAGATTTTTAATAATTCCACATCAGTCCCCCCTATGAAATGTTAGATTCTAAGAGATAAAACTTTATTATGTTAGTATCAGAAGACGTGTTAACCCAAAGGCACAGAAACCCCGTGGCCGCTAGCTAGGTGTTAATGCAAAGTGCAAGGCTGTCCCTAGGTCTGACCCTAATAGGCTAACCATCCGTCAGTATGGCTCTCGAACGCTTCACACCCAAGGGTATCCCATGGCAGCTAACCCACCACTTCTCCACATGGGGCCTTTACCATTCACTGACAGATGCTGTCCCTGAGCTAGTCCCTTCCTAGAATTCCTGCACTTTATCAACAAAAGGGAATGTTTGCAGCGGCAGACAGGGTGAGTTGATGTCTTGGAATTCTTGGTCATCAACTTCGAGATGGGTCAAAGTGGGTGCTGCTTGGTCAACAGTCTTCATGAGGGATTTTCTCAGACATGGGAGGACACAACAAAAGAGAAGAGCAAAAATAAAAAGAAAAATTAGTATAGCCATACCAATCTGCATTAAAGCCTTTTGCCATCCTGTCATCCAACCAAACCATCTTTCCCAGGGATCTTTTATCCCAGAATTCCTTTTTAACTCTTCAGACAGGTCATTTAATTTTTCTATAGCTAGTGTGACTTTACCATTAGGGCCTGTGTTTTCTGGGATGTAGGTACAACATGTCATAGTGTCGGGCAAAATCTTACAAACCCCTCCTTTTTCGGCTAAGATCATATCTAGGGCCATTCTATTCTGGAAAGTCATTTGGGATGTGGCCTGCAACTGTTCGGCCAACCCCTGGAGGGCGTCTCTGGTGTAATTGACAAAACGCTGTTGATTATAATAAATGTAATTTATCCAATTTAGATTCTTGTTTGCGGTAACTATGGTAAAAATTGATTCAAATCCTGCAGCAACCTCATCTCTTGCTTTAAACTCATTGGGCACCCCCCTGGGCACTCCAATGGCATCAATATATACATGAGGATCAAAACTTCCTTTCACTGGGGCGTCACGTTTAACCTTAGTGTGGCTGAACTCATGGGTGTTGAGGTGTGTGTCAGAAATAATATGTATAGGCATAATGGCCTTAGTCAAAGTACACTCTCCCCACCATTCTGTGTCCATTCTGGATCTTAGCTGTAAATCCCCACACAACCAATAAATGTCTCCTAGTGACCTAGTGTGATGTTGCAGCAAACGTACAGGGACAGTTCTGTATGTAGCACAATAGCCTTTGGAAAAGTTACCTACAAATTTACCAATACCATCGTACATGGCATAGCAAGTGTAATTACCTTTATATACGGTAATACCATCAGGGGGTTTGACGTCTTTGGCTAGAAGAGGATACTCCTTTGTCCATGCAATACATATGGACCTGTTAAAATTATAGTGATAGGCAAAAAGGCTTAAAACACATTCTTCTATATCTACGGGTAGGATTAAAGGTACAGTACCCAGGTGAGGCCGGGCACCTCCACACACATAACATGCGGTTCTATTATGCTTATTAGCATTATATTTCATCCATTCTAACCATAAATTTACATCATTAAAACCTGTTTCAGCGGCCATGGTATCTTTAAAAGTGGGGTTAGCGATGGCCATCATGTCCTGAAAGGTCTGGATATGGGGTTTTAATGGGTTAGGGACCATGTGGGTGGCCCCTTGCCACTCAGAAGAGTTGCACATATCTTTGAGGTAGAAATGCCCTAATTTCTGGTAGGAACCCTTTTTCCAGTACATTCCCATCACATACTGGTCTGCATCTGTTGGGCTTGGGCGCTCAATGTTAAGGATTAATTTCATTGGTGTGCTCCCCCCAGGCTTTCTCAAAGTCATTCTCTGGAGAAGCGATCTACCATGATCATCTACTTTAGCTACGGCACTTTTTGGTTTGTAACCCCAGGCAGGCCCGGCATTCCATCCCGCCGCCCCCCAGTGATCACAATTGTGCCCCCATTGTTTGTCAACTACACAAACATATGGGTCTTTCGAATGAGGGATATCTCTATAGATGCTCTGGATTTGTGGTGTGGGAAATGGGCATTCTACAATATCACAGTAGTCAAAGGTATAAGTAGCCACCTGGGTGCATGATGAATTATACCAGAAGGTGTACCCACTAATGTCTTTGGTAATGGCTACTTGCTGGGCCTTCATAAGGCTAATTAAGGAGAAGATGTACCAGAGATACATGTTTGTGCGATATTCGCTTCCTCTGGGGCAGGAGATTTCTTGCAGTGGGAAGCGTGGATCCAATTTGGCCTACCGGCCAATTTGACGGAGGTTGCGGTAATCAGGAGAACTTGGAATGGACCGTCAAATCTTGGTTCCAGGGTATTTTTCCGCACAAACTTCTTGACCAGGACCCAATCTCCGGGAAGTAGGTTATGGGAACCTGTATCCAATTCGGGATCTGGAATTGAAGAGAAAACTTGGGCATGTATTTTGTTTAGGACATTTGCAAGTTCAGTTACATAGTCTACTAAAACATCTGATTGGAGTTGCAACTGCTGCGGATAATAACAACCTAGTCTGGGTGCTGTCCCAAATAGAACCTCATATGGGGACAGTGAATGCTTCCCTCTAGGTGTGTGCCTAACACTAAATAGAGCTATCGGTAGGCTTTCTGGCCAGGGCATCTTTGTTTCTTGTGACATTTTTAACATTCTAGTTTTTAGGGTGCCATTCATGCGCTCCACTTTACCACTACTTTGTGGGTGGTAAGGGGTGTGGAAAGCTAGAGTCACCCCTAGGGCAGTCCAAATTTCTTTAGTCACAGTTGCTGTAAAGGCTGGGCCTTGATCACTCTCAATAACTTCTGGGAGTCCGAATCTACATACAATATCTGTAAGTAGGCGCTTTGCGGTTGTTTTTGCAGTGATATTGGCCACTGGGTAGGCTTCTGGCCAGCCTGAGAACATGTCCACTATTACTAGTGCATATTCATGGGGCCCACTCTTGGGCATTTGGATGTGGTCAATCTGAATCCGCTGGAAGGGGTACATGGGCTTTGCCAGGTGTTTCGCAGGTACTTTAACTGGTCTTCCTGGATTGCATTTTGCACAAATGACACAGGCCTTGCAGAAGCTATTGATCAATGTTGTGATTCCAGGTGCTTCATAATACTTCTGTATGAGGGCGGCCATCAATTCTTTTGACAGGTGTGCAGGCCCATGTGCCCATTGGACAACTGCTGGATACAAATTTCTGGGAAGACAAAATTTGAAGTTGTTGTAATATATTCCGTCCTTTTGGACAGCTCCTTTCTTTTTCCATTTCTGGACTTCTTCAGGAGTGACTGCAGCTTGCTGTTCTTGTAAAATTCGCAAGTCAGTAGGAAGAGTTTGCAGGGCAAAAATAGGGACTTCTTCTTCTTGTCCGGACACTTCTTCATCCACTTCCTGCAAATCCCTGGCCGCTAACTTAGCAGCCTGATCAGCCAAATGGTTGCCCTTTGCTTCATCTGTATCCAATTTCCCATGGGCCTTTACTTTCAAAACGGCCACTTCTTTGGGGAGTAGGAGGGCATCCATTAGCTCCTTGATTGCAGTGCTGTGTTTGACTGGTGTACCGGCGGTGGTAAGAAATCCTCTAGTCTTCCAAATTAGGCCGAAGTCATGTGCCACGCCTAGAGCATATCTTGAATCTGTATAGATGTTGGCACGTTTTCCTTCGGAAATTTTGCAGGCTGAAGTCAGAGCCTGTAATTCAGCTTCTTGTGCAGACATTGCTGGTGGTAAGGATGATGATTTAATAACTTCATCTGTTGTGGTTACGGCATATCCTGTATGATATGTTCCTCCTTCATCGGCATATCTCGATCCGTCCACAAACAGGGTAAAATCCGGGTCTGGTAATGGGTTCTCATGCACAGTTGGTAAGTGCACTGTTTCCATTTTCATCTGTTCAAAACAGTCGTGAGGTGTTTCTGGGTCATAATCATTCTTTATGACCAGATCTTGGAATTCCTTTTCCAGGAAATGGCGTGGCCATGCTTCTAGAAGGTCAGTTGTTGGGTATTTGACAATGCCATTTTCCTGTAGCTGTTCTTCAGTCATGGTGGCCCATAGTTTTGCCATGGGCCCAAGATCATTCCATGACCTTGTCTTCAACTTGGTAACAGGAATATGTGGGATAGCAGTATCCCAATGGCGGTAAAGGTAGTTAAGTTGTTGAGGTAGCTGGATCAAGACCATACTATTGCCGTCAGAGTCACAATAGTAGTCTTGTGCAGTAAGCTTTACATCGGTCCGGTGGTAAAGCTCATCTTCATAGCAAGGTTCAGGGGTAATGTTTGGTTTATACCACGTGGTGCAGAAGGCGTGATCTGGGCCTTCACAGAGAGGTTTTTCACCTTCATAAAATGTCAAATGTGGATGCATGACTTTCTTAATACATCCACAGAGCAGGTGAATGTAGGTTTCATCCGTGATAAATCCATAATAGATACCCCCCTCAGGGAGTGGAAGAAGAGTGGACGGATTAAGCACCTGACATCTTTGGATGGAAATGTTGTCAGGCAAAAGAAGATGACACTGTAAGCGCAGGTGTCTGGCTGGAGACACGTGCTTGAGCTGGACTTGGTTGATGATGGCAGAGATGTCATGAGGGGCCAAAACAACCAGAGGGTGGCCAAGGACCAGGTCTGAGGTCTTCTCTATGAGTTCTCTCGCAGCAAAAACAGCCCTGAGACAGGAAGGAGTCCCTCTGGCCACAATGTCCAGTTGACATGAGAAATATCCAATAGGCCTCTGGCGGCCTCTTAAGTCATTAGTTTGGGTGAGCACTCCTGTTGCGTGGCCTTGTCTTTCAGAGACAAACAATTTGAAAGTTTTGGAGTAGTCAGGGAGGCCCAAGGCAGGAGCAGAAGCAATGGCTCGTTTGAGAGCAGTAAAATTGTCCATAGCTTCTTTAGTTAAACAGAAAGGGTCAGACTTAAGTGCGTCATAGAGAGGTTGCATGAGCAGAGAGGCTTCTGGGATCCATGCTCTGCAATAGGAAATGAGGCCTAGGAAGGCATGAAGAGACTTAGAAGTCCTTGGAGGCGGAATATCCAGCACAGCTCTTACCCGGTCCCGAGTAAGATGTCTGGTACCTTGAGATAGGCAGTGTCCAAGGAAAATTACTGAAGGTTGGCAGAACTGTAGCTTGATGAGCGAAGCTTTGCATCCTTGTTCTGCCAAATAACAAAGCAGACTAATTGAGCACTCTTCGGTAGTGGGTATGTCATCCCCACAGAGCAGCAAATCATCCACATACTGAAGCAGAACAACTTCTGGGTGCTCGGCTTGCCATGGGTCAAGGATGGTGGCCATGGCCTTTGCAAATTGACTTGGTGAATTTTGTGCCCCTTGGGGCATGACAGTCCAGGTATACTGTTGCATCTCATGAGTGAAAGCAAACAGATATTGGCAGGATGGGTCCAGTGGGACACTGAAAAAAGCATTTGCTAGGTCAATAACTGTGAAGAATTTTGCAGATGGTGGGACTCCAGAAAGCAGAGTATGAGGATTTGGTACAAGAGGGGTGTCCAGGACTGTGGCTTCATTAACAGCACGGAGATCCTGAACCATCCTGTACTTCTCTGGCTCACCCTTCGGAGTTTTCTTCTTCACAGGAAATAACGGGGTGTTGCATTCAGATTTACATTTGACAAGGGCACCCTTCTCCAAGAGTGCCTTAATGTGGACAGAAATTGCAGCTGACTGTGCTGGTTTTAATGGATATTGTGGTTTTCTTGGTAACTTAGCTCCAGGAATAAGCTTTACCACCACAGGGGGAACATTTAGGTGACCTATGTCCTCTGGGCCTGAGGACCATAACTTTACGGGCACCTGTGTTTTTAATTCCTCTGGGAAATTGGACCTTAATTCTGCTGTTTCCTCACGGGGCTTTTCTAAATGCAGCATCAGAGGCAAAGAGCATAGGGCTGAAGTGTCTGATACAGACAGGGGTGTAAACATTTCTACCTGCCCATCCGGGGTAAAAGTGATGGATGCTTGCAGGCGTGAGAGGACATCAGCACCTAACAGGTTAATGGGGCATGTGGAGGATACTACAAAGCGAGCGAGCAGGCTAGAGCCAACTCGTAGCGGGGTTGTTAGAGGGCTATGTCTCGGCTGGCCATCCACTCCAACACAAGAGACATCAATGTTGGACAGGAAAGATGGGTCTGGCAAGTCTCGTTCTCGTAGAACACTACGGGCTGCACCTGTGTCAACAAGAAATGTGGTAGGGTGGCCTTCGATGGGCAAAGTTACTGTAGCAAGTGGCCCCCCCTTATCCCCTGTAGACACTGCCATAACAGGGGTTAATGACACAGGCTTGCCAATTTCCTAGTCATCTGGTTCCTCAATTATTGGAACCTCCTTCTCAGTCTTAGGGGCCGGGGCAGGCCTGTGTGGCTTTCTTGGCTCTCTTTTGGGTTCCGGGCAGTCACTTTTAAAATGCCCTTTGACCTTACAATTAAAACAAACACCTTCCTCTGGTCTGGTACCCTTGGGAATAGGGGTAGTGCGTGCCACCATAAGGGGAGCAGAATTTGGCCTTCTAAGGGTCTGGGCAGACTCTAGGCCCCTAGCAACTAGGAGTAAAGTATCTAGGGGAACAACCTTATATTCGGGGCGTGCAGCAATGATTCCCTTGCGTATTGGGTCTTTAACACCTTGGACGAACGCACCGGACAACATTTGTGAATGAATCTTGTCAGTGAGATCAAACCCCAAATCTGTAAACATTTGGTACAGTCTTGCATGAAACCTTTCCACTGATTCTCCTTTTTCTTGAATAACATCAGTAAGGCCAGCAGCCTGATCCGCAAGTTTGTCCTTAGCCCATTCTCTTAGTTGGGTGCAGAAAGTTACTCCAGAGGGGTAATCAACATCACTGTTGAGTAGATTAGTACTGAGGTGTCGGGCCATGCTCGGCCAATATGCATCCCCTGCTTTAATAGCACAAATACTCAGTAGATCACGCCATGCGGCGGAATAAGTCTTTTGAATTTGAACAACCCCTCGGTAGAAGGGCATAGGCTGTTTTTCTGGGTCAGGGAGTGATTTCATTAGAGCACTAGCTTGAGTGGGATTGAAAGCAACATATTTAGGAGGGGCCTGTTCTCCCCGACCCTTGTGGCCAAAGGGGTCATCGATAGAACGATGAGTTGGGGCTCCCGCGGCAAGCTCTGATGAGACATGGGACACCCTGTCCATCTCGTCATCATCGAATTCTATGATATTGGCTCTTTTTCGTGGTGCAGGGCCCGAATGTGGTGAAAGGATCGGTGGTTGGGAACGAGCCCCAGATGCAGGGGTGGCTAGCGAGTCATAACCTGGGGATAAGTAGTCACCGGGGATTACCGGCATCAGGGCCGAACTGGGGGCCGCCATATTGGTGGCCGGAGAAGGTACTACATTAGGGTTAAGGGAAGAAGCGGCGGCCATGTTGGAAGAGGGCACGTCTGGGGCAGACTGTGCCGGACTGGGCATGACCGGAACCTGGGGAGTGGCTTGGGGGGTGGGTAGTGGATATCCGGGATAGGGCAGGGTCATGGGATATGGGAAGGGGTAGGGCCAGGCTGGGGAGGGGAAGGAGGTGGGGTATTGAGCTGGGGTGGAGATGGGAGGGAACGGAGAGGGATTGGTAGGGGTGGGTGTAGAGGGAGGAGCCGGGGCAAGGGTGGAGGAGGTGGTTAGTTGGGCGGAGGAAGAGGGGAGGGGATCATCAACGGAGAGAGAGTGTAGGGAAGGAATGGCAGATGAAATGTTAGGGGGGGGTACAGCAGGTAACGTAGGGATGGATGAGGATGATGGGAATGTTAGAGACGGGGAGGGGGAAAAGAAAGATCCATCAGAATTCAGGACTGGGCAGACAGGGGAGGTGACGGGATGGGTGCTAGGAGGATTGGGAGTGGGGAACATAGTCAGCTGGCTATCACCTACTGCTGACTGAACCTTGGGGATAGACGTCCCCTGGGCGCCACTTTGGGGCGCTGGCTGAGGGTAAACTCCAGCAACACAATTATTATGATACACAAACAATTTCACACCTTTGTGATTTATCTCTTCCTCAACCCAACCTTCTAGTTGAATAGCCTTCGCTACTCTATACCATGCTTCAGCAGTCTTTAATAAACCATTATCTGTAAGTTTGCCTTTCTTTTCTGTCAGTAACCTACGCCAACTTTCTGGTTGCAATCTTCCACATGTCGGTACAGCAATTCTACATACTTTCGCAATCTTTTCAACACCTTTAACCATTTCCTCACCCTCTCTGTCTTCGACTAAATCACATGCTAACCAGCCCTTACTGGGCTTGCCTAAATCCTGTCCCATAATCCCTTTACCCCTATACCAGCGTCCTAGATATAGGGAGAGAGAAGGAAAACTGGACAAGAACGTCTACAATGCTCGACTGCCACCCGAGAATCGTGGGATTTTCTCAGGTGCGTCTTCCCAAAACGTAGACTAGTCACTGAATCCGCCTACCCGGGGTGGTAGACACGGATTGGAGCGAGGTGAGAAGTGTGTGACCAATCACTTCTCTTTTAAGAGGAATGGGAGTGGATAGTATAATAATATAGGAAGTATAGGAAAGATGAAAGACAAGGAAAATCCTTAGAGACAGACACAGGAGTTCATGAGACTCCTAATTAGACAAACAAGACAACAATACAATTGAAATACAGTGCATGCATCACAATTCAATTGAAATTAACAATAATCCCTTTCCTTTACTCGTGTGCTTATTCCAAAGTCACCTCCCTCAACCCCGTAGTGTCTCCGCTCGGAGAACGACTTTCGTAAGTCTCACTACCAGCGGCCACGGAAAACAAGCAATGCCTACTTGAATCCCCCCAGGAAACAGAGCCCCCCTCACAAATAAAACAGAAAACTGGAATTTCACAAGCCCCAGCGCTCAGGGTTGTGGTTACCAAAGAAAAACCGGACTCCCCTCAGCCGGAGCTGTGGGTTACCAAAACCGGACTCCCCTCAGCCGGAGCTGTGGGTTACCAAAACCGGACTCCCCTCAGCCGGAGCTGTGGGTTACCAAAACCGGACTCCCCTCAGCCGGAGCTGTGGGTTACCAAAACCGGACTCCCCTCAGCCGGAGCTGTGGGTTACCAAAACCGGACTCCCCTCAGCCGGAGCTGTGGGTTACCAAAACGCTAGCTAGACTGTAAAACAGGCAACAGAAGACCCCCAGGAACACATCCACAGGTCCACCCCCCCCTTTTATCCCAAAAGGGGCAAAATACAAACAGATAAGCAGACAAACCGAAGACCCAGGCAAATTCCCTCAGGTCCACCCCCCTTTATCCCAAAAAGGGGAAAACAAGCAAGACAGAACCCCAGGCAAATCCCCTGCAGGTCCACCCCCCCTTTATCTCAAAATGGGGAAACAGGCAAACAATTCAAACACACCCAGGCAACAGATAGACTAAAATGCAGGTAAACAAGTGAGTAACGAGGCACCGGGCAAGATATTACCTGTCTTTGATGTCCTCCCGGGAAGCAGTCACAGACACGTGGACGGGTCAATCAAAGGGGCTGGAACGTACCGGTGGCTCTGCAGAAGTCTCTACCGTGTATCTGGAGGTGATCAATCTCCCTTCCTTCCCCCTGGATTCCTCCGTCCACCCTTGTCTTCCTTAGGACGGCTCACCGGCCAGACATAGCCCGGTGCCCCACGTTGGGCGCCAAGTTGTTATGGTACTTTTTGAAAGTAAACCAAAATGTTCAAAGTCTATCTGTTCCTGTCCAAATCAATAAAATTAAATTGCGTATATACGCTGAAGTAATTAAGTCTGACACACGAGGTTCAGGTTAAAATAACTTCGAGAAAGTTTATTGGCAAGTGAAGTAAAAGCGGGCGCGCAGGCCCTTTTAAGAGGCATTTTGCGTCATCATTGATTATTAGAATATCAGCAAATAAACATCATCAATTGGATTAATTGTTAAGTGACGGAGTTAGTGTCTTACCTATTGGTTAGTAAAATTAAGAGGTTAGTCCCGTGCCCACCCATCAGAGGTGGGATTATTCCGGACACGGGTGGGGGACAAGGGGGTCCTAAGCGTCATTTTACACAGTCAGTGATATCAGGCTTTATGTCCAGGTGCAAGGTCTCTTATGAATAGAACATTTCATTACTACTGTGTTCTGTGGCCTTCAAACTGTACTATCTTACAAGCTCTTAAGGAGTAGCCAGCAAGTCTTAAGGAGTAGCCAGCACCTCCTGGTACTTGTCCTTGAAGGAAACACGGTCTTTGTCTACTGTATTAATTGGGTTGAGAAGTTCAGTCACGTAATGTAGTTTTAAAATGAACAAGTTAAGTCATGAGGACAAAATGGAGGATTGAAGAAGTCAGGTTAGGAGGACAAAATGGAGGACGAAGTCACAGTATAAAGTTAAAATGGAGTTAGTACAATAATTCAATACAAGTACAATAAAGATTTTTAATAATTCCACATCACAGCTCATGAAAACCCCAAATCCACAATCTCAGTAAATTAGAATATTGTGAAAAGGTACAATATTCTAGGCTCACAGTGTCCCACTCTAATCAGCTAAGTAAGCCATAACACCTGCAAAGGGTTTATAAACCTTTAAATGGTCTCTCAGTCTGGTTCAATAGGAATCACAATCATGGGGAAGACTGCTGACCTGACAGTTGTGCAGAAAACCATCATTGACACCCTCCATAAGGAGGGAAAGCCTCAAAAGGTAATTGCGAAGGAAGTTCGATGTTCCCAAAGTGCAGTATCAAAGCACATTAATAGAAAGTTATGTGGAAGGGAAAAGTGTGGAAGAAAAAGGTGCACAAGCAGCAGGCATGACCGCAGCCTGGAGAGGATTGTCAGGAAAAGGCCATTCAAATGTGTTGGGGACTTTCACAAGGAGTGGACTGAGGCTGGAGTCAGTGCATCAAGAGCCACCACACACAGACGGATCCTGGACATGGGCTTCAAATGTATTCCTCTTGTCAAGCCGCTCCTGAACAACAAACAACGTCAGAAGCGTCTTACCTGGGCTAAATAAAAACAGACCTGGTCTGTTGCTCAGTGGTCCAAAGACCTCTTTTCTGATGAGAGCAACTTTTTTTTATCTCATTTGGAAACAAAGGACCCAGAGTCTGGAGGAAGAATGGAGAGGCACACACTGCAAGATGCTTGAAGTCCAGTGTGCGGTTTCCACAGTCTGTGTTGATTTGGGTAACCATGTCATCTGCTGGTGTTGGTCCACTGTGCTTCATTAAGTCCAGGGTCAACGCAGCCGTCTACCAGGTGATTTTGGAGCACTTCATGCTTCCTTCCGCAGACGAGCTTTATGGGGATGCTGACTTCATTTTCTAGCAGGCACCTGCCCATACGGCCAAAAGCACCAAAACCTGGCTCAATGACCGTGGGACTACTGTGCTTGATTGGCCAGCAAACTCACCTGACCTGAACCCCATAGAGAATCTATGGGGCATTGCCAAGAGAAAGATGAGAGACATGAGACCAAACAATGCAGAAGAGCTGAAGGCCGCTATTGAAGCATCTTGGTCTTCCATAACACCTCAGCAGTGCCACAGGCTGATAGCTTCCATGCCACGCCACATTGAGGCAGTAATTGCTGCAAAAGGGGCCCAAACCAAGTACTGAGTCCATATGCATGCTTATACTTTTCAGAGGTCCAATATTGTTCTATGTACACTACTTGTTTTATTGATTGCATGTAATATTCTAATTTACTGAGATTGTGGATTTGGGGTTTTCATGAGCTGTAAGCCATAATCATCGCACTTATGAACTATCTTGCTTTGCATGTAATGCGTCTATCTCATATATTAGTTTCCCCTTTTACGTTGCATTACTGAGCTAAAATGAACTTTTGCACGATATTCTAATTTTTCGAATATCACCTGTATATAGCAGAAGAGTGAAAGAATGTGTTTCTAAAGGTAATAAATTGTGATAAATGTCAGGATAACAGCTTCTATAAAGGCTAATCTATAGAGCAGTAAATGAATAAACCATCCATTGTAGCACATATTTCATAAATATACCTTTAACCCTGGGGCGTGCTCTAAGGTTTATTCCCTGTAACATGCCTTTTAAGTACCTTTAATGTTCACATTCTCTTTCATTTTACATATCAGACTCTTCCTACTTGCTGTCTTGCAGGGATTTAGACCAAGCCCCCGGCATCTCAGGAGATATGCTCGTGCCCGGGTTGAAGAAGTCAAGCCTCTCGCTGATATAAAGCAGAGTGACCAGGAAACTTCGTCACCGCTTAGAAAAAGAAAAATTAGGAGAAGCAGCCGAGTCCAGCCCGAATTTTATCAGACTGTCCAAGTCACACCAACTAGAAAGCCGGTATGTATCTTATTGCTTTAATTGCCTACCTATTACTGGAGGAGATCTATGATAATGGTAGCATGTCCAAATATATGCATTTATCATTATTATCCTTTGTAGAGAGCCAGAATATTTTGCAGGGCTGTAAAATTAGTATAAAGTATAATTTAAAGGACCACTATAGTGCCAGGAAACCCCTCAGGGATCCCCTCCTGCCGGGCTGGATGGTGAGAAAGGGGTTAAAACTTACCTTTACTCCAGCGCCGGGTTAAAATGGGTTAATCCTAGAGGGACCTGGCACCCAGACCACTTCATTAAGCTGAAGTGGTCTGGGTGCCTAGAGTGGTCCTTTAAATAAAGTGTGAGTAACAAGTTCAGTGGAAAATAAGCTGCGTGGATAGCACCTGCACAAATAAGCTTACAAAGCAGAAAAAATGGAGCATAATCACACAGGAGGTAAAGAGTGAACGGTAATGGAGAATTGGGAACCTATATAAAACTAAACAAATGTGTTAAAGATAATTAGATGTTGTATGTTTAAAGAAACTGAAAGTACAAGTTGAGTGAGGCGAAACAGGGTTTGACTGCTTTACAGAGAGAAAAGAAACTAAACTTTGACATACTTTTCAAAAGAAATCTTAAAATCTAAAACAAAAACCATAAGAATGATGAAGCTGTACAGCTACAAAGAAGAGTTGGATATACAGTTGAGGTCAGAGGACAAGCCATTGAGTGTAAGGACCAAGAAGGGTTGTACTTGTAAATTGGAGAAGATATGTAGTTTGGGGTGTAGTTGTTGAAAGCTTTGTAGGTGAGTGTCAGGATTTTCAATTTAATCTTAAAGAATACATGAAGCTAGTGTACGTATTCAACAGAGAGTGCAGTCTGTAAGAAACAGCAAACTTCTTGAATATGTCTGGAAGCAGCTTTTATCGTTAGTCACAGAGGAGTTATGCAGGTGGAAGGGATACTGATGAAAAGTGGGTACTGTACTTGAGACTGGAAGTAATGAGCTCTTCAGCACGTGCATTGTTTTCTTCTTGAAGGAGTAAAGATGAAAAGACTGTTTTGGAAGGACTGAATTTCATGTGATTTTAGTGGTTAGCAAATCCGTTTGTTTAATGACATGTCTTGTATGCAATTGGCCATTAAGTGATTTAGTGGGTATCTCATGGGAACAATAAAGCCCACATAATACACAAGACAGTGTTTACAAGAGACAATGGATGGTGCTATGGGAGAAGGAAATCTAAAGATAAAGTTGGACTCTGTCAAAGCCCAAATCTCACATGAGTGATTACTGAAGGGATCCTGTAGCTTTATATTGGATAACATGTAGTAATAGAAGGGAGAGCAGTCTTGTTTGCCTCTGAAGGCCCAGGAGTGCAACAACGTCCAGAGATGTAACAAGGCAGTTCTTACAATGTTTGATGGCTCACCAGAAATCTGCTGAAGAAGTCGAGGCACATCTTTAGCCAGCGGTAATACAAACGTCAAATCAGCCATAAGTCTCAGAATTCAAGGTGCAAACAGTGGTCTTCTTTGGACATGCAGAGTATATTCATAAATCTAAGGAACAGAAAATAAAAAACAAAACAAAATAAATATTACATCTCTTAGATGCTCAATGTATTCCCATGTGACCAATGAGGTGGGATTCCAAGGTTTAATTCCCTTTAGAGCCAGAACAGCTATAATGTCTCCTTTAAGGAGCTGATTATTGATTCCCTGGACAGTGAGCCAAAATTGGGTCAGTGAAAATATAGGAAAAAAGTAGGAGAGGGATGAGCTCATCGGACGATGATTGCAGATCAAAAACATAGATTTTTCTATTGTTGCAAAATTAAGAGAACATCAGCAATGATCTATAAGGATGGTTTGTTTGTGAAAAACAGATGTTGCAGTTTAAGTGCAGAAGTGTCTTAATCATACAGCATAGATTTTATATTTTATAGTTAAGTACAGTAAACAAACAATGCAATGAAAATAGGAAATAAGCTTGTAGACCTACAGTATAGTCTGCATTGACTGTATTTTAGTAAAAACTCTTGAAATAATACTATAGAAAAAATATATAGTTTTCTGTGATTTCCTGTGTGGGTTTAAAAAAAAAAAAAAAAAAAAAAAAGTTATATGCCATTAACACAGAGACACACACACACAGACACATTCTTTACAAATGAATAGAGGACAGAGCTACAGTTGTGCTAAAAAGTTTGCATATCCTTGGGGAATTGGTAATATATTTACCATTTTTAAAGAAAACATGAGTGAGCAGGCAAAACACGTTTCTTTTATTTCTTATGGGATTCTTATTCAACTGTGGGTTATAACAGAATGGCACAATCATAAAACAAAACATGACAACAAAGAAAAGATGAAATCACACCTGTTCAAAAGTCTGCATACCCTTAGTTCTTAATACTGTGTATTGCCCCCTTTAGTATCAATGATAGCATGCAGTCTTTTGTAATAGTTGTCTATGAGACCCCTAATTCTTGCAGGTGGTATAGCTGCATTCGTCATGGCAAAATGCCTCCAGGTCATGCAAAGTCTTTGGTTGTCTTGCATGAACTGCACGTTTGAAATCTTCCCAGAGTGGCTCGATGATATTAAGGTCAGGAGACTGTGATGGCCACTCTAGAACCTTCACCTTTTTCTGCTGTAACCACTGGAGGGTCAACTTAGCTTTGTGCTTAGGGTCATTGTCATGCTGGAAAGTCCAAGAGCATCCCATGTGCAGCCTTCATGCAGAAGAATGCAAATGATCTGCCAGTATTTTCTGATAACATGCTGCATTCAACTTGCCATCAATTTTCACAAGATTCCCTGTGCCTTTAGAGCTAAAACCCCCCGAAAACATCAGTGAGCCACCACCATGCTTCATAGTGGGGATGATATACTTTTCACTATAGGCCTTGTTGACCCCTCTCCAAACATAGCGCTTATGGTTGTGACCATATAACTCTATTTTGGTCTTGTCACTCCAAATTACAGTGTGCTTGAAGTTGAGAGGCATGTCAAGGTATTGTCGGGCATATTGTAACCGGGCTTTTTTGAGATATTGGTGCAGTAAATGCTTCTTTCTGGCAAATCGATCAAGCAGATCATTTTTGTTCAAGTATTGTTCAAGTATTATGCTCCTTGAAACAACCACACCGTCTTTTTACAGAGCAGCCTGTATTTCTCCTGAGGTTACCTGTGGGTTTTACTTTGTGTCCAAACAATTCTTCTGGCAGTTATGGCTGAAATCTTTCTTGGTCTACCTGACCTTGGTTTGGTATCAAGAGATCCCCAAATATTCCACTTCTTAATAAGTTATTGAACAATACTGACTGGCATTTTCAAGGCGTTGGATATCTTTTTATATACTTTGCCATCTTTATAAAGTTCCATTAGATTGTAACGCAGGTCTTTTGACAGTTCCTTTCTGTTTTCCATGGCTCAGTATCTAACCTGTTCAGTGCATCCACGTGAGAGCGAACAAACTAATTGACTATTTATAAACAGACACAAATTGCCACAGGTTGGGAAATTAACCTTTATTTTCCATTTTAACCTGTGTGTGTCACCTTGTGTGTCTGTAACAGGGCCAAACACAGGGCTGGATTAACATAGGAGCTGATGGAGCTGTAGCTCCAGTCCCATGGCTATGAAATAGGCCCACTGATTTAATATATATATATATATATATATATATACAAAAAGATATGGCTGCACTCACGGATATTCCTTTAAAACTTAGCTTTCATTCGGTTCCATAAAACAGATCGACGTTTCAGTCCAACATGTGGACTTTCATCAGGATCCTGATGAAAGTCCACATGTTGGACTGAAACGTCGATCTGTTTTATGGAACCGAATAAAAGCTAAGTTTTAAAGGAATATCCGTGAGTGCAGCCATATCTTTTTGTATGTATGGATAAAGCCCAGGTATTGCACCCGTTTTTTTGGACATTATAAGCAGCCTGAGTGCAAGGTACTGTACATTTTTCTATATATATATATACATATATATGTATTGAAAAAGGCTTGCACTCACGGTCCTTTTTTCTTTTAAAAGGTTCCTTCTATTCATTCCTTTAAAATACGATTGACGTTTCAGCCAACATCCGTGGCTTTCATCAGGATCAATACAGCACAAATATACATTATAACTAACACGCTTATATAGCTACACAGACTAATAAATCAATCAATAAATCACTCACCACCTGTATAGCTATCACTCCTCCTCGGCGTCTCTCAATTGCATCTGCGCATGCGCGAGCATGCCGCTACCCGGAAGTAGCATACTGACGTAACCATTCGTTGCCAGGGTTACCTTATACTCTTCCAGGCTCCCTGGCAACCTTATAAACAAAATCACTCTGTGCGCCGGTCATTTAGCTTACATGCAGCCATACAAATCAAACATACATAATCATGAGGACATATAAAACTTTAAAAACACAACCATTACTATTAACTAATTAGAAGTTTTTCTTATTCAAGATTCTTCCTTGTTTCATGATTTCAGACCGAAACTCAATAACCTATACCAGATATACATAATACCAAGTCATTATAAAAACTTATTCTGCCGATATCTTTTCGGCCATATTTAAAGTGACATATCTATTCCATGCACTTAAATGCTGTACTATGTGTTTTATTATAAAGTGACCTTGTGTATCTTATGTACAATAAAGTGCAATGTGACTCCCATTCTATATTTACATAAATACAGTAAAAGTACTGTTTTTTCTTAAAGTGATACTCTTGCTTTTATATACATTAAAGTGCTGAAAAGTGATGTATGTGTACAATAAAGTGCTTTTTTTATCTGTTAAAGTGAAACCATTGCTTATTATTTATATACATTAAAGTGCTTTACTATGTTTTTAATGTGACACGTTTACTATTATATACATGAAAGTGCTAAAAGTGTTGTATATACCCTTATTGATTGTTCTATTCATACTTAACTTAGCTAACTATCCTCTTCTTCGTATATCCATTCTAGAATGTTTTTAAAGTGAAACAGGTGCTGTAATTTACATTAAAGTGCTAAGTAGTGAATTATGTTTCTATATACATTAAAGTGCATAAAATGATATGTCTCTATACATAATACATAATATATACTTGGATTAAACTGTTATTACTATATACAGTACCATCGCCGGACACTGCTGTTAGAGGATATGGATTTACTTGAAAGATGAAAGCATGAGATTAGCATAGGGTATGTGTTTTCTTATAGCTGTATCCTGTGAGTTTCCCTCTAGAACCACCTCCATCAGATACATGACGCTTGGTAGGTATGATTTTATTTAGTGTTTTCTGTCGATAATATTCTGAAACTATAATTGTCAGCACAAGGCCCAATGGACTCTTAATCCAGCCCTGGCCAAACATTCAAGGGTATGTAAACTTTTGATCAGGGCCATTTGGGTGTTTTCTGTTATGATTACGATTTAAAAGGAGCCAAACAACTATGTGATAATAAATGGCTTCATATAATCACTCTCCTTCAATAAAATACATTTGTTTTGCATGATCAGTCATATTTTTAAAATCAATGCCGAAATTTCACAATTTTTGCCAGGGTATGCAAACTTTTGAGCACAACTGAATATCACTTGTAATCAGTAATAATGTAATTGTGTAACTTTGCACAGGTTAAAGGAACAACCCCACCCCCATAACAACTTCATCTGCCATCTTACCTTCAGTTTTCAACAATTTTGCTTGAACGTTCGTCCCCAATCTCCTGGGGACAGCTCTGCCTCCTCTCGTTCTTCCTTTAGGATACTCCATCGTAGGAAGGTTTGGTTAGTAGCTGGCTGCAAGCCTAATGGGAGATTCGCCACTTGGGTTATTTTACATGTAAAACACACATATGGATAAATAGAGAGGTCCACAGAGTCTGATCAATTAAAAATAAGCAAATAATAAAATGTGCCTCTCTATATGAAGTAGAGGTTTATGGGAAATGTACAACTGCCACATATAGAACTCTGTTGGGACCAGGATTTGCTGAGAAAGGATGCCATTACTACAGGATACCAGCCCAGGTATTTACTTTACACACGTAGGTGAGTATCTTTCATTGTGCATTATCACTACAATACATTACAATGTAAATGGTTTTTTCAAAATTGTCAAAATTAAAGCACAGGTTTGAGGTACGATGTTTATTATTGCATTTGATTCAGATAATACCATGACATCATATTATACCGCCGACTGTACCTTAAACAAAGTGTTTCAAATAATATTAAATGGATTGCACATTAACACTTGCATGTCCCCTTAATTTGTGTGGTCCACTGGCACACCTTGCAGACAAACAACATTGATGTTATTTGGCTATAGCTACAATTTGTAAAGACTGTAAGTATCCAGGTGAGAAATAGAGAACTAACAGCTATTAGATGTGTAATGTGAATATGACAATAGCTGTGGTTCTCCAGTACATCCATGAACTTAGTGCAAGACATTCCGGAGTGCAGTAGTTACAAAAAAGGCAATTAATTGGGTTATTTACTGAAGTGAGAATTCAAAGTAAAATTCTAATTTAACCCCTTAAGGGCTGAGCCAAATGTACATGTTTTGATCAAAATAAAAAGTAAACAAAACTTGGAATTTGACTATATGTCTGTTCAACCGTAATTCACCTCTTTCATATTAAGTGCACCCACACTTATTATTTATTATTGTATTCAGGAGTAATAGGTAGTGATGTCCCGAACGGTTCACTGGCGAATAGTTCCTGGCGAACATAGCGTGTTCGCGTTCGCCACGGATGGCGAACATATGCAATGTTCGGTCCGCCCCCTATTCGTCATCATTGAGTAAACTTTGACCCTGTACCTCACAGTCAGCAGACACATTCTAGCCAATCAGCAGCAGACCCTCCCTCCCAGACCCTCCCTCCTCCTAGACAGCATACAATTTAGATTAATTCCGAAGCTGCATTCATTTTTTTTTTTTTTTTTTGTGTTTGTGTTTATTATACATTATCCTCCATAGCCAGTAACCTGTTTTTATTATACATTATCCCCCCATAGCCAGTAACCTGTGTTTATTATACATTATCCCCCCATAGCCAGTAACCTGTGTTTATTATACATTATCCCCCCCATAGCCAGTAACCTGTGCTTATTATACATTATCTCCCCCATAGCCAGTAACCTGTGTTTATTATACATTATCCCCTCACAACCAGTAACCTGTGTTTATTATACATTATCCTCCCATAGCCAGTAACCTGTGTTTATTATACATTATCCTCCCATAGCCAGTAACCTGTGTTTATTATACATTATCCCCTCACAACCAGTAACCTGTGTTTATTATACATTATCCTCCCATAGCCAGTAACCTGTGTTTATTATACATTATCCTTCCATAGCCAGTAACCTGTGTTTATTATACATTATCCCCTCACAACCAGTAACCTGTGTGTATTATACATTATCCTCCCATAGCCAGTAACCTGTGTTTATTATACATTATCCCCTCACAACCAGTAACCTGTGTTTATTATACATTATCCTCCCATAGCCAGTAACCTGTGTTTATTATACATTATCCTCCCATAGCCAGTAACCTGTGTTTATTATACATTATCCCCTCACAACCAGTAACCTGTGTGTATTATACATTATCCCCCATAGCCAGTAACCTGTGTTTATTATACATTATCCCCCCATAGCCAGTAACCTGTGTTTATTATACCTTATCCGCCCATAGCCAGTAAACTGTGCTTATTATACATTATCCTCCCATAGCCAGTAACCTATGTTTATTATACATTATCCCCCCACAACCAGTAACCTGTGTTTATTATACATTATCCCCCCACAACCAGTAACCTGTGTTTATTATACATTATCCCCCCATAGCCAGTAACCTGTGTTTATTATACATTATCCTCCCCATAGCCAGTAACCTGGGTTTATTATACATTATCCCCCCATAGCCAGTAACCTGTGTTTATTATACATTATCCTCCCATAGCCAGTAACCTGTGTTTATTATACATTATCCCTCCATAGCCAGTAACTTGTGTTTATTATACATTATCCCTCCCATAGCCAGTAACCTGTGTTTATTATACATTATCCCCTCACAACCAGTAACCTGTGTTTATTATACATTATCCCCCCACAACCAGTAACCTGTGTTTATTATACATTATCCCCCCATAGCCAGTAACCTGTGTTTATTATACATTATCCTCCCATAGCCAGTAACCTGTGTTTATTATACATTATCCCCCCATAGCCAGTAACCTGTGTTTATTATACATTATCCCCCCCCATAGCCAGTAACCTGTGTTTATTATACATTATCCCCCCATAGCCAGTAACCTGTGTTTATTATACATTATCCCTCCCATAGCCAGTAACCTGTGTTTATTATACATTATCCCTCCCATAGCCAGTAACCTGTGTTAATTATACATTATCCCCCCATAGCCAGTAACCTGTGTTTATTATACATTATCCCCCCATAGCCAGTAACCTGTGTTTATTATACCTTATCCCCCCATAGCCAGTAACCTGTGCTTATTATACATTATCCTCCCATAGCCAGTAACCTGTGTTTATTATACATTATCCCCCCACAACCAGTAACCTGTGTTTATTATACATTATCCCCCCATAGCCAGTAACCTGTGTTTATTATACATTATCCCTCCCATAGCCAGTAACCTGTGTTTATTATACATTATCCCCCCATAGCCAGTAACCTATGTTTATTATACATTATCCCCCCACAACCAGTAACCTGTGTTTATTATACATTATCCTCCCATAGCCAGTAACCTGTGTTTATTATACATTATCCCTCCATAGCCAGTAACCTGTGTTTATTATACATTATCCCCCCCATAGCCAGTAACCTGTGTTTATTATACATTATCCCCCCATAGCAAGTAACCTGTGTTTATTATACATTATCCTCCCATAGCCAGTAACCTGTGTTTATTATACATTATCCTCCCCATAGCCAGTAACCTGTGTTTATTATACATTATCCCCCCATAGCCAGTAACCTGTGTTTATTATACATTATCCTCCCCATAGCCAGTAACCTGTGTTTATTATACATTATCCCTCCCATAGCCAGTAACCTGTGTTTATTATACATTAAACCCCCATAGCCAGTAACCTGTGTTTATTATACATTATCCCTCCCATAGCCAGTAACCTGTGTTTATTATACATTATCCCTTCCATAGCCAGTAACCTGTGTTTATTATACATTATCCCCCCCATAGCCAGTAACCTGTGTTTATGAGACATGGATACAACCCAATCTTAGGAGTAGTGTTCTGATGTAGAAGATGAATTTAGCCGTAGTCAGAGGGATTCAGTGAGAGTAGTGGTGAAATGTGTGTGGCATGACTGAGTGTGGGTAAGTAAGAGTCAAGTATTTTAACTGGGCACTAGTTCTAGGTGGGATAAAGTGGTATAGCGGATGGATGAGTAGTTTGGTTCGTTTTAGAGGTTTGTAGAGAAAGTATATAGTGATCATGATTTTTAGCGATATCCAATATTTTTAAGGTGGTCTCAAACAAACATAAAATGCTATATCAAATTTGTGGGAATATCGAATAGTCGTGTACAGTAAATCAGAGAGGGCTCAGAATATCGAACCATCGATCGGTAACCTGGATGAAGTAGGGGGGTCTATCTGTTTTATTAAATACGCGGTAATATGCTTTTAATGGGATAGGACGTTAGGAAAGGTGTGTGATTGGGATAAGTGGTTGTGGCTGTATTTACCTTATCCTGGGACCGACCTGGCTCCTAAGCTTGAGCCGCGCGTGGCTGGATCACTCCTGCCTCCACACGAGCCGCATGCGGCTTGATCTCCTCTTCTGACTTAGCCGCGTGCACTGACCGCAGTGATCGGTCACATGGCCCGCCTGGCACTAGGAGCACGGCTCGAGTCACGAGCTCGCTCTTAAAGGGGCAGTGGGAGCCAAAAGTTGATTCAGGCTCCCATTGGCCCATGTCATTCCAGCACCCCCACACACGAATGTTTTGGAGGCACAATAGCTTGCATTTAAGAAAAAACTAACTTTTTTGACTGTAATATAATAGCAGTCAGTTTCCTTCACACGTGTGCGTTTCAGGGCCTGCCAGGGCACAGTGTCACACCAGTGCAACTCATATCTGGTGTAACAGTAGTGTACATTAAAAAAAAACCTAGAAATTTGACTGTGAAATAATAGCAGTCAGTTTCCTTCACACGTGTGCATTTCAGGGCCTGCCAGGGCACAGTGTCACACCAGTGCAACTCATATCTGGTGTAACAGTAGTGTACATTAAAAAAAAACCTAGAAATTTGACTGTGAAATAATAGCAGTCAGTTTCCTTCACACGTGTGCATTTCAGGGCCTGCCAGGGCACAGTGTCACACCAGTGCAACTCATATCTGGTGTAACAGTAGTGTACATTTAAAAAAAATAAAAAATACAGGGGGCTTGTTGTCACCTTTCGGGGACCCTTGGTGTTGTACGTGGCTGGGTGGAGGAAGAGACCTTCAATGACATCAGTGAGGACAAGGAACGGGACATGGCTAGCTTGGTATCCAACCTTGTGCAAATGGGGAGTTTGCGGTTGTGCAAATGGACTGTTTGCGGTTGTTTGCGGTGTGTTAAAGCGGGCGTAACCCTTACACTACCTGATCGATACAACATCATACCTGATGTTTTAAAGCACGTTATTCCAAACAATTTAGGAATGTTAGGTGATTTATGCCCTTTATGGATTAAAACCAGACTCTGCATCAACTATGTAATTTTCCATGGGAGTTTTGCCATGGATCCCCCTCCGGCATGCCACAGTCCTGGTGTTAATCCCCTTGAAACAACTTTTCCATCACTATTGTGGCCAGAAAGAGTCCCTGTGGGTTTTAAAATTTGCCTGCCTATTGAAGTCTATGGCGGTTTGCCGGGTTCGCCCGTTCGCGAACATTTGCGGAAGTTCGCGTTCGCCGTTCATGAACGGAAAATTTTATGTTCGCGACATCACTAGAAATAAGGCTTTCATTTAACATCATTTTAACTGTGAATGTCATCATACTGTTAGCTTTTGCTGGTAAAACAGTACCCCATATGTGCAGGTTTTATTGTGTTTTGGAAAGTTACAGGGTCAAATATAGCACGTTACATTTGAAATTGAAATTCGCCAGATTGGTTACGTTGCCTTTGAGAACGTATGGTAACCCAGGAATGAGAATTACCCCCTTGACGGCATACCATTTGCAATCAAATCAATAGACAACCCAAGGAATTGCAAATGGGGTAAGTCCAGTCTTTTTTAGTAGCCACTTAGTCACAAACACTGGCCAAAGTTAGTGTTAATATTTGTTTGTGTGTGAAAAATGCAATAAACAAATTTGTCACCACTTCCCACACCGTCACCCTCCCTCCCAAACACACTGTCACCACCCCACATCGTCCCCTTTCCCACACTGTCACTATCCCCCTACTGTCACCCTCCCAAACACACTGTCACCCTGCCACACTGTCACCCACACACTGGCCCCCTCCCACACTATCACCCCCCATACTGTCACCATTTACTCCCTGTCACCCTCCCACACACACTGTCACCATCCCCTCACATTATAACTTCCCACTCTGTAACCATCCCTTCACACTGCCACCATTCACACACACTACCACCTCCCCACTGTCACCATCCCCTCATGCTAGCATCACTCCCACTGTCACCACCTCCCACACTATCACCATCACCCCACCTTTCATATTGTCACCATCCCCACACTGATGGCCTAAAGGGCAGAGAGATGGCCCAAAGGGCAGAGAGATGGCACAGAGTGGCTGGGAGCAAAGAGATCGCACTGGAAGGTTGTTTGGGGGCACATGACACTAGCAGACATTTTGGAGCCACAAGTGACTCATTGGCATAATATACAAAGTTTAAGAATTAACTGCTCTTTGGCATGATATACCAAGTTTATGTATTTATTGCTTCATTTGCATGATATACCTAGTTTATGCATTGCTGCTCATTGGCATGATATACAAGGTTTATGCATTTGTTGCATTAATAGCATTTCCCTGCCGCCCATGTGGCACAGAGATGCTGGTGGCAGAGAGGTGGCACAGAGATGCTGGTGGCAGAAACATTGCACAGGGAGGCTAAGGGCAGAGAGATGGCACAAAGAGGCAAAGGGCACAGCGATTGCACAGAGTGGCTGGTGACAGAGCGGTGGCACAGAGATGATGGTGGCAGAAAAATACACAGGGAGGCAAAGGGCAGAGAGATGGCACAAAGAGGCAGGAGCAGAGCAATGGCACAGAGATGCTGGTGGCAGAGAGGTGGCACAGAGATAATGGTAGAAGAAAAATGGCACAGGGAGGCTAAGGGCAGTGAGATGGTGCAACGGGCAGAGAGATGGCACATAGTGGCAGGGGATTGGGAAATGGCACAGTGAGGTTGGGGGCAGGGAGATGACCGAGTGAGGCTAAGGGCAGAGAGATGGCACACAGAGGCTGGGAGCAGAGAGATGGCACTGGCAGGTTGTTTGGGGGCACATGGCACTAGTAGATGTTTTGGAGCCACACGTGGCTCATTGGCATAATATACAAAGTTTAAGAATTTACTGCTCTTTGGCTTGATATTCAGGATGAATACAGTTACTGCTCATTGTCATCATATACCAAGTTTATGTATTTATTGCTTCATTGGCATGATATACCATTTTTTGCATTTGCTGCTCATTGGCATGATATACAAGGTTTATGCATTTGTTGCATTAATAGAATTACCCTGCCACCCATGTGGCACAGAGATGCTGGTGGCAGAGAGGTAGCACAGAGATGCTGGTGGCAGAAAATTTACACAAAAGTTGGAACTGGCTACTAAAATTTTTGAATCCCACTACTGTGTATATGTACAGTTCACTGCAGTTCCTTATCTAGTTAATAAACTCCTGTAATTTTTTCAGACTTGGTGAAATTTGCTTGTTGGTGACATATTGCCACAGCTTGCTCTTCAGTGAATAGCATCCCTAGTGAACACAACAGGAATATGATCTGCATTGGATTGTCTATTTCTAAGATCTCCAACTAGAGGATGAGATTATATGATTGTTTCTAAGCATTTGAGGAATTAGAGCTAGATACGAGTTTACCAAAAACAATCAGATTATGCCCTTAATCTCTTGAACAAACAAATCAGTTCATGATTACAGAATAACTTGAAGGTTGAAATGATATTAAAGTGAAGCAGGATGAAATATACGTTAACATAAGTATGACAGCAAGATAATTTATTGTTATAGGTTAAATACCTCTTGAAAGCCACTATCTGTAGTTTTTATTGCAGCCATAAACTAAAATACAGTTTATTCTTCCTATAGTGATGTAGAGTCCAGTAGGATAATTTCCACTCTCTCCTTTAGGTCTCTCCACCTGTCACACATTTATATAATTAAAATGTTCTAAGCAGTTTCTGGTAAATGTCAAATAATAATTATACTTTGAAATGAATGTATGTCTGTCAAATAAAATAAATAATCCAGACTATGAATGCAGTATAGACATACAGGGAATCAACTGCATAGCATCAGGTATAATTGATATTTGTTTAAAGCAGGGGAGGGCGAACAATAGACACCCCGATGTTGTAGTCCTGCAACTTCCATGCTGCTTTGTTATTGTAAAGACTGACAAAGCATCAACGTAGTTGTAGTTCTACAACATCTGGGCATCTATTTTTTTCCCAAGCCCTGGTTTTAAACTAAATGGCCAAGTCAAAGCTGGCAACCTTTGGCCTGTTCAGGGTCGGTGCAAGGATTTTTGCCCCCCCCCCCCCATGTGACATCACAATGCCCCACCCATATGATCTGCCATATAAACTAACACCAGTGCTGCACACAGTGTGTGTTTACATTAAAAAGCCTGCAGGGACAGGATATAGACACTGGGACCACTTCATTAAGCTGCAGTGGTTCTGGGGACTAGTATCCCTTAGTGTCCCTTTAATGTGAGGTTAATTAGAGATTGGTGTCACTAATAATATACTAGATTGCCTACTTACAACCAGATGAAGATGGTGATGGGCACTGGCTGCAGTTTCGCTCCACTGGTCTGGTGTAGAACCAGATCTCTGGAGGCTGTTTGTAACTGCGGTCACAAAATTCAATGTTATGGGAGAACAGGAAGCAGATCCATTTTTTGAGGCCCCTTACACAGCTCAAGGTCTGGGCCCCAGGGCCTGACGGTGAGTATGACCATAAGGCACACCCATAAGTCCACCTATATGTTCCACCCATTAAATTCGCTCACAGGGAGTGTTGTGTAGGGCATGTGTTATGTGTTATTGTAGAGGATCTAGTGTGTGTGCTTATGGAATTTAGTGTATAGGCATACCAGTTTGTGTAGGTGATGCAGTGTGTTTGTGTGTAGTGGAAGCAGTATGTGTTTGTGGTTGTCTGTAAGGGATCCATTATTTGAATCTGTGTTTGTATGCATAAGGGATTCAAGGTGTGTGTCTGTAAGTGTGTGCATTTAGTCTGTGTAAGAAATGCAATGTTTCTGTGTGTATGTAAGAGAAGCAGTGTGTGTGTGTGTGTGTGTTTGCATGTGTGTTTAAGGGATGCATTGTGTGTTTCTGTGTATGTATAGGGATGCATTGTGTTTGTGCGTGTAGTGTGAAAGAGCTCTCCATTCTGTCCCTTAGAGCTCTCCCCTGCCCCTTAGTGGTCGCTCATCTCCCCCCACCCTCCCCTGGGGGTCTCTTCTCACACCCACCCACCCTCCCTCCCTGTGTTTTCCTCACCTCCCCTTCTCCTCATCTCCACTTCTCCTCACCCCCTCTCCTGTGTTCTTCTCACCTGCCCCCCGTGTCTTCTCACCTCCCCGTGTTCTCCTCACCTCCCCTTCTCCTCACCCCCCTCTCCCTGTGTTCTTCTCACTCACCCCTCCCTGTGTTCTTCTCACCTCCCCCTCTCCTCAACCCCCCCTGTGTTCTTCTCACTCCCCCTCCCTGTGTTCTTCTCACCTCCCCTTCTCCTCACCCCCCCCCTCCCTGTGTTCTTCTTACTCCCCCCTCCCTGTGTTCTTCTTACCCCCCCGTGTTCTTCTTACTCCCCCCTCCCCTCTTCTTCTTACCCCCCTTTCTTCTTACTCCCCCTCCCCCTTTCTTCTTATTCCCCCCTCTCCTCTTCTTCTTACTCCCCCCTCCCCTCTTCTTCTTACTCCCGCCTCCACTTGTCTTCTTCTTACTCCCCCGCCCCTCTTTCTTCTTACTCCCCCTCTCCTCTTTCTTCTTACTCCCCCCTCCCCTCTTCTTCTTATTCCCCACTCCACTTGTCTTCTTCTTACTCCCCCTCCCCCTTTCTTCTTACTCCCCTCTCCCCTCTTCTTCTTACTCCCCCCTCCCCTCTTCTTCTTACTCCCCTCACCCCTCTTTTTCTTACTCCCCCCTCCACTTGTCTTCTTCTTACTACCCCTCCCCCTTTCTTCTTACTCCCCCCCACCCATCTTCTTCTTACTCCCCCCCACCCATCTTCTTCTTACTCCCCCCCACCCCTCTTCTTACTCCCCCTCCCACTTCTTCTTACCCCCTCCCCTCGTTCTTCTTACCCCCCCAGTTCTTCTTACCCCCCCTCCCCTCCCCTAGTTCTCCTCCTAACCTCACCTCGCCTGTAGCGTGGCCGAGTTCCTCTCCGGTCCGCGGTACAGGAGCTTGTGTTTCCTGTACCCGGCCGGACTGACAGAAAGTGCACACTCAGTGTGCACTTTCTGTCAGTCCGGCCGGGTCGCGGACCGGAGAGGAGCTCAGCTGCGCTACAGGAAGGGGAGGTGAGGCTGTGCGGCAGCCGCCTGAGCGCTCTCTATAGAGCGCTCAGGCGGCTGCAACATTTAAAGGGCCGGCGATGGGGGCGCAGGGCGCCCCCTCCTATATGGCGCCATAGGCGGCTGCCTAGTTCGCCTTATAGGAAGCGCCAGCCCTGGGCCTGTTGGCAAGAAGTAACAAATGTTATTTGTTTTTGCATGAAACACATAGATCTCTGTGTGGGTGATACTACTACTCATATACTACATACATGGACTTTAGTGTACAACTATACACTTCCAACTATACACATGTACAAGGAGAACTAGCAAGAAAACATATAATTATAACTTACCGTATATACTCGAGTATAAGACAAGTTTTTCAGCACAATTTTTGTTTTTACATTTACATTGCCATAATACAGACAGGGGGCTGGCAGCGAGCGCTTACCTCTCCTGCAGCTCCTGTCAGCTCCCTTCTCCTCTGCGCCGGTCCGTTCAGCACCTCTGTCAGCTCCCAGTGTAAGTCTCGCGAGAGCCGCGGGGTCATAGTGCAGCTCTCGCGGGACTTACAGTGTGAGCTGACAGAGGAGCTGACAGAGGAGCTGACCGGACCGGCGCGGAGGAGAAGGGAGCTGACAGGAGCTGCAGGAGAGGTAAGTGCTCCCTGCCAGCCCCCATCTTCCCCCCACTGAACTACCAATGCCACTGGACCACCAGGGAGTGAGAGCCCCCCTCCCTGGCCAGCTAGGAAGCAGGGAGGGGGGACGAAAAAAATTAATATATCTAAATAATAATAATAATAATAAAATAATAAAAAAAAATACAAAAATAATAAAATAAAAAATAATAATAATAAAAAAATATTAATGAAACAAAAAAACAATATTAAAATAATAATTAAAAAATAACCCCCCACCAAGGCTCTGCATCACATTCTGCATCACACACACATACACACTGCATTCATACTCATACACACACACAGCACTCATACAGACACACTTCACTCATACACACACACTGCACTCATACACACACACACACTGCACTCATACACACTGCACTCATACACACACACACTGCATTCTCATACACACACACTGCATTCTCATACACACACTGTAAATAAATATTCAATTAATATAATTTTTTTAGGATCGAATTTTATTTTGAAATTTACCAGTAGCTGCTGCATTTCCCACCCTAGTCTTATACTCAAGTCAATAAGTTTTCCCAGTTTTTTGGGGTACAATTAGGGGCCTCGGCTTATATTCGGGTCGGCTTATACTCGAATATATACGGTAACTTTGGCTATACAGCTTCCCTAAGGTTACCTCCTAGTTTGCGTATCACAGTTATATGCAATATTGAATTCTGAGATTTAGCTGAGAAAACATGCAATATTGTCTAAGACGAAAGTGACAGAACACATTTTGAGTGCACTCACAAATTTGTTGTGATAATAAACCCTTAAAGGTGCCTCCCTTGTTGTGATGGGGATTTAAAAGTATTTTCCTAGAACCTGGAATCCAATCTGGAAGTCCATCTCAGGAACCACAGTGGTTAAATCCAAAGATCAAAGAGTTTTGATCAAAATTACACATTTGCTTTATTGAAATATATAATGCTAAAAACAAATTCAAAAAGAAAGAAAATTAATCATAATAAAAAACAAACGCTGTAATGGGTCATACGCATTTTGTTCTCTACCGAGAACTTCCTCAGGGACTAGCAAATAACATAAACAATAAATTACAATTCCCAAATACATCTCTAATGGTTAGTGGTATTTCTGAGCCTGTTTACGACTGTCTTGAGTACTTGGATCTCCCATGTGAGATGTGTTTTTTTTTATTTTTTTTTTTTTAATAATTCTTTATTTTAGTGTGCAACAAAAGAATAACATACAGGCTTGCAGAGCCACGACAGCATCAACAAGCTTAATGTGGTCAAACATTTGCATACAGTGCCATGTCATGAGAGACAATTGCACTTTTTTATGGGTTAAAGAAACAGGCTTCAATATAGGTTGTAATGTAAGTCTTGAAAAATTACATGCTAGAAAACCCAGGTTAGTAGGAGATTAGGTGCGTTTCTGTTTTAGAGTGTAGAGATAAGATGCCTAAGGTGTCAGTGGGTGGGTAAGAGCTTTCAGCAGTAAAACTGGGTGTTTTGTCTGACAATTTAGTTAAGGGAGAGATCGCTTAAAGAAAAGAGTAGCGGATCATAGGCTGGGCATTGCTTTGAGTATAACAGGTGTGGTATCCTACTGGTTAACACGTGTTCTAGCTCAGGAACCTGACCGTTTGCTGATATCAGTATACTAGGTATGGGTGATTAGAGGGTAGTGCCACTGCAGCTCCATTGTTTGCTATGTATCAAAATCTGTCGAAATAAAGACACTACTAAAATTACTCAAGTTAGGAAAAACCGATAGAACTAATGAAACCACTGGAGTCTCGGTAGCTAGTATAATTTCTTATAGGTTGGAGCCAAGTCGCTTGTTAGCTAATGCTAGAGCTCAGAACCGGCACAAAATTAAACAAAAAACATATCTAGGATGACTTGGGTTAACAACTGTGTGCGGCCCCCCATGCTCCCCTATATATTACATATGTTTTCAGAGTAGCGCAGGGAAAACCTGATAACAAATCACAATAAGGAGCATATATGCTGAACTAGTCGCTCGGGCGGTATTGCCCCAGGTGAACGGTGTCTGTCAGCATGCGTTACCAACAAAAGAACAAAGAAAGAAAAAAAATAGAAAATAGTTGTTTTAGTATGTGACCCAAGAACACACTCAATCTATGTCTGCTGACAGTCCTGTCATGCTAACATTATACAGAGAAAGTGGGGGAGCTACATATATTCGTGGAAGTTCAATTGGGGCATAGAAAGCTGTGTGATAGTGAGCACCATGCCTGGCATTGAGTCTTAGTCCTATTGGGTCAGCTGATGCCCTGTTGGGGCTGGGTGTGCGCCCCCTGCGTTAGTCGGTGCAGCTGTTGTGCTCTCTCCAGTGCGCGGATGCTGAGATCCCCTGGGCTATGCAGTGGTGTGGCAGACGGTGAGTGTAGTACCTTCCATTCTGTGTGCCGGATTGGGTTTGCCTGTCTGGGGCTGGGACGGCACCGTTTGTGCCTTCTAGATATGGTCACCACCCTGAGTCTTGCGCCCCTCCGCTCCACTTGCCTTGTCTGACGGGGTCCTGTGCTTGGCTTCAACGCTTCTCTCTGCTTCGCTTCCCTGCATGAGAGAGGTGAGTGCTGGGCTCTCCACCGCCGTTTAGCTTCCATTGTCTTGGGCCTTATGTCTCGCTTCTGCCTCTGCCGGTTTGGGTTATTTTCACCCTTGTGATGTGTCTTTCGTTGGGAGTGCGCTGTTGCTTGATCTCGCCTGGCCTCCTGTGGAGTGAACTGTGGTGGTGGCTGGGGCGGCTCCTCAGACTCAGAGAGTCCCATGCGGGCTTCTAGTGTCTCCCAGAAAGCTGAGAAGATGCTATTGAGCCGCATCTCTGTTTCCCGCCATGCATTAGTTGCTTCGACGGCGTGAGAGGTTTCCACCATTTGAAGGACCGCATGGTTGGTTAGCTTTAGGCTCCACGGAGCCGGTGCTGGCTCATTGCATTGCCAGGGAGTCGGTTGGAGGTAGACCGGGATAACCCCCACCGGTCCAGAGGGGGGGGGGGAACGAGGGCTCAGTCAGGTACCCGGCGTGGCGTTGCTGCTGGAGTGCAGCCGTCTCCCCTGCGCCTGCCATGCTTATAGGCCTCATGTTGGGTTTTGCTCAGTTTGTCACTTGAGAGGTGTTCTCTTCCCCTCAGTGCCCACTTTCATATGATGGCCTTGGAATCACGATTGAGTGCCGTTGTATTTGTGAAATTCGGCGTTAATTGCCAAGGGTAGCAGGAGCTGCTGGTGTGAACATCCTCACAGATCTGCGGTTAGGCCCCGCCCCCCGAGATGTGGGTTTTTAACATATAATATGTTACTTCCTCTCTCAACACAGTACCTCTACCACATGCTGGAATAGCTTGTTTGAAGCTTGGCAGAGAACAGCAAACCAGCATGCCACTCAAGAAGACTCCTGGTAGGAAATGGGATGAGGAGAGTAGAGGTGGGGGAAACATAAAAAACAATATGGAAATCAAAACATATTCTGCTAGTGCAATCTAAGAATGACATTTTAGGAAAGTTAATAAAAAAAAAAAAAAAAAAAAAATGGTATACCATGACTACTCTAAGGGGGTTATTCAGAGAGCAAAATCTGTCCACTATTTACAATATTTACCAATCTCTAGATTTTACTAAACAGGCTCTGAATGAAACCCAGTAAAAATAACCTTAATTTCTTAATGATGGAAAAGTAAGGAAGGACCCAGCCATCTAGAGTGAAGAACTAGTTTTGGCCTGTTGGCAAGTACTACATAGTTAGTTGTGTGTTCTCACTTCCTAACAATGCTGTGCCCAGCACTTGAAAGAACCACTCGGTATTGGACTCTATATGGTGGTTCTACAAAGTATAGATGATGTATTTTGTATTTCCAATATACAACACAGCATTCACTAATACATCAGTGATGCCAACGAGGGATTATTATTACATTTAAGATTATGAAACATCAACTTTAATCCCAATTCTTACCCTAACCTGTTAGTCTAACCTTACTATCTACAAAACCTTCTCTAACTGTAACCCTAAAACACATGAACAACCATCATCTTAATTATACCCCTAACCTAATCTTCTTTGATTTTAATACCCATACATAACCCTATCCCTAAAGCACCTCCTAACCCAAATACTGACCTTTTATTCTAGCATTAATCTGGGTATATGCACTCCTATATTAGACTTAGTTTGACAGCACACACTGTATATAATTCAGCATAGATAATCCAATTTTCATCATATCTTACACTCTTTGCCTGAAGCAGATCACAAAATGAAATTATATTTCTCTATCTCCAGCAAACATAAATGTTCACAACAGAGAGACACATGTCATCAGCAGCCCGTGGAGTAATTAAAGAGGTTGCAGTTAACCCAGTTGTGACTTATAGCATGATTTCATATTTGGCACTTTAAGTAATCTCGTAAACCATCTGGGGAAAAGAGATTTATTGTCACTAGTTGCGTTTTCCTTTGCTTTAAAAACATTGAATTGGCCTACAATTTTCTCACAGAAAAGCATATGGGAGTAGATCAGGAGTGACAATATAAAAATAGTTGCAGTTTTGAGCACAGGACTGCATTATACATCCCGGCAATTCAATTACACATTTTATTTTGGGGAATATGGCAGGAGTGTGCTACATTATTAATTTATTTTTAGGTAACTTCCTCTTAAAGGAACACTATAGGGTCAGGAACACAAACATATATTCCTGACCCTATAGTGTTAACACCACTATCTAGCCCCTCCTGGCTCCCCCTTTGCCCCCCTAAATATAGTAAAATATTACTTGTATTTAAGTCTGCTGCTGCTGGCTCTGCCCTCAAACCTGCTTGCATGCCTGACATCATCAGAAGTGATTCTGTGAGCCAATCACAATGCTTTACGTAGGATTGGCTGAGACTGTCAATCAGGCAGATCAGAAGCAGAGCCAACACAAGTCAAACATAGCCCTGGCCAATCAGCATCTCCTCATAGAGATCCATTGAATCAATGCGTCTCTGTGAGGAAAGTTCAGCATCTCCATGCAGAGGTTGGAGACACTGAATGGCAGTGCAGCACTGCCACAGGAAACACCATCTGAAGAGTGGCCAGTGGAGTTATCCCTAGGCTGTAATGTAAACACTGCCTTTTCTCTGAAAAGACAGTGTTTACTCAAAAAGCCTGAAGGTAATGATTCTACTCACCAGAACAAATAAACTGTAGTTGTTCTGGTGACTATAGTGTCCCTTTAGTCTTTAAAATATAGTTATTCATTAATTAAACTGAGTATATCCTTTAGGAAGAAAGCAGTGTGTTTTATGTACACAGGCTATTTTATAAAAACATTTGAGGGAGACAAGTAAAAGTTTCTCTGTGACAAAGTATTGTGATTCACTATAGAATGTGAATTTAAAATTTAGACAAATTAGAAACATTCTCCAAGTCTGCTGTTTTTTTCATATGCATATTGTGGCTTCAAATTTGAAATTCACCTTGAATTTACATACAGGATTTTCCCCCGAACTCAAAAGAGAACTCTGGGCACCATGACCACTTTATTCCAATGAAGGTAGGGGCCAGATTTACATGTTAGGTGACTGTAGGCACAACATTCTAAGGCGCCCTGTGTTCTCCAACCTAAAAGTAAGGCAGATAAAATATGTATAATGAATTTATTGCATTGCAGGCCTAAAACATCTAAAACCATTCATATTTGAAAACAACATGTGCATAAATGTATGTATGTTCACATTTCTGTTCAGTTTGTAATTAATTGTGTTTGAGTCTGTATAGTGAGTGTGTGCAGCTGTGTAAATGCTAGTACAGTTAAAGATAATGTTAAAGAGGTAAAGTGATAATGGTAAAAAGGGTTTAAGGTTAGAGAGAGGGGTTATTGTCAGAGTTAGATTACATGGGGTGTTTAGCATTGAAACTATTAGCAGCTTGAGAGGCGTTAAAGTTGTAGTTTTAAGACTGTTGAGGATTATTGAGTTTAGAGTTAGAGTTGGGTTACGGTTAGTATTGTAAAATGAGGTGTTTCATTTTTAAGAGGAGTTAAATGTGGAATTAATATAAAAGATTCATTTTTTTCATTTTTGGTTTTGAGTGCTGGAGTTTGAAGTGTTATTTAAAGTATTTACCCTACTATGTCATCTGTAGACCAGTCACCCTCCTATGATTGATGATATTAGAGCTACAGGCATTGGTATGTATGTATGTATCACTCAATGCTTCCCTTGCTTCTCCTGCAAGGAATTTCCAGTGAGAAGTTACTAGATGGAAACTACATACCTCCTAAATTCAGGCATCCCAACATGCCAGAACTCGTTTCAGGGAGGTGACCACCTCATTTCAGGGAGGTAACATCACAAGCTACTCAGTATGCGGATTTTACAGACATGGTGAGAGAGTGACACAGGCGCACATCCTGATTGGTCTCACACGAGTCTATCTGGAGTGACTGACGTGGCAGGGGCACATCCAGAACCTAATCTCAGGAGGGCCACTGGTAGTGGGTTGTAGTGGGGTGATAGAGGCTATAATTGAGGCATTAGAGACTTTTGGTCGCCTAAATGACATTGCCCGTCCTCACGCTATGCATGAGGACTTCCAGCGTCACCAGAATCCCCATAGAAAAGCATTGATTAATGAATTCACACGCTTTAGGTCTTCCCCGCTGGCTGATGTCAGCAGGGGAGGAGTGAAGGCGGACCCGAGCCAGCACTGAGGGACATCGGACACTCGACCCAGGTAAGTATCAGAAAGGGTTTTTAACAGGGGAGGAGGGAGCTTGAAGGCACTATAGCTTCCCTTTAAGTAGGTTAATTGCTGCAATAGGGGAAAGAGGCTGTAGTGTGGGCAAAGGAGCTGCAATTGGGTGAGAGGGGCTGTAGTGGGGAGGATATGGGACTGTAGTAGGAAGTAAGGACTGTAGTCACGGAATAAAGGCTGGATAAAATAGAAAGGTGAACAGCGCTAATAATCAGAAAATATACATACGTTTTAGTGAAATACTGGCCAACGGAGTAGCTTAAAAAAAGGAACAGAAATACAATAATGGTACAGTATGTATGAACAATGTAACTAGACAAAATAGAGGTGTTGTATTCACACTCACACTTTAAAGAGCTATATCAGCTCGGTGTTAAAAGCCTGGACGGAATAATCCCCGTCTATGGATTTCTTGGAGTTCAGGACCGTTGATGGACTTATAGGTGTAGATGTTCGTTATATGTAAAACAGAAATAGAATGCACCATATGGTATAGTATGTAAATGTAGAGTGATATAGTAAAGTGGATAATCCTACTTACATATACTAGAGCAAGGACCTGCTCTAGTTTGAAGAGTTTCAGGTGGAACAATCCCCACCTTGGGATATAATGGACCCAGGTATAGCAGCACAGCAATGATGAATAGGAAGGAGGACAAGGAGATGACTGGATATGTTTAAAAATATATATACTTTATTACAAATTAGTAAAAAGTGAATAGCAAACTATAAAACCAGTCCTGTTTAAAAAGTCCAGAATTCTTCCTCACTTGACGCGTTTCGCCGAAGCTTTTTCAAAAGTGAATGCTTGCTGCTTGGGGTCCTCGGGATTAAATACCTTCTCTGATGATGGAAATCGATTCCGCTGTGTATACTTCGTCATTTCCGGTTTCGTCGAAGTGGCATAGGCGGAAGTCCTCTGGACGCCATTTTGAGTGTGGGCGATTTGTGGGAAAGTTCGAAGTAGGGATCAGAGATATAAAGGTACATACTAATAGATCGGATCAGATAATAATTTGAATAGTTACAGTGTTGGACGGACATAGAGTGTGTCAGTAACATAAAAAGTATGATTTTTAACTACTTAGTGATGGCATAAACGGAACTATTCCGGCCGCCATTTTTAGTATGGGCTAATGACTAGAAGAGGGATCAGAGGTTAGAGAGTCAAAGAGGAGCATAATCTAAATGTAAAATAAACATATATATACAACTAAGGAGAGTATAAATAACATAAGAAATACAGTAATATTTGCATAAAAAGGTATAAAAGAATATAAGCGCCCTTGTTAAAAATTAATTCTTATAAAAAATGAACCAAGTCGAATTCTATGTTGAGCCCATTTGGGTGGAGGGTATCTTAGCGATAAACCCACTCCATTTCTAACTTTCCTATATTTCTAATAATATCGCCCCCTCTCCAGTGTGGTTTGTATTTAGCAATACCCAAAAATTTTAGTAGGCTGGGATCTTTGTTATGCTGTATGAAATGTGCGGATACAGAGTGGTTTTTGTAACCTTTTTCAATATTGCGACAATGTTCGCTGATTCTTACTTTCAAGGGTCTTATTGTTCTACCAACGTATTGTAGTCCGCATGGACATTCTAACATGTAGATTACATTATTGCTATTGCACGTTATAATTTCATTAATATTAAAAAAGTTTTTTGCTTTTGTTTGACTTAAACTCTGATGTGCATTTTTCCATTTTGTGCGTTTTTCTACATGATATACACGTATTACATCTAAAAACCTTTATTTATAGTTAAAAAAATATTTTTTTGTGTATTTTGATTCCTAGTAAAAAAATTTGTAAGTTGTAATTTTAGATTAGGTGCACCTCTATATATTATAGTGGGTTTATCTGGTTATGCCTTACTTAATATTGGATCCTCTTTAAGTAAATGCCAGTTTTTGTTGATTATTTTTTTGATATGTTTATTTTTGTTATTATAATCGAATATAAGGGGAAGGGTGAATTTATTAATTTGATGATCCTTAGGTGGTTTTTGAAGCAGTAATGATTCTCTCTGTGTTTCGTCTATTGATATTATTGTTTTGTCTATTTTTTTAGGGTTATAACCTTTTTGTATGAACTTTTGTTTCATATTTGTGGCTTGAGTGTGGAATACTGATGCTTCTGAGCAATTTCTTTTCAGTCTGAGAAATTGGCTTTTGGGTATTCCATTGAGCCATATGGGGCTATGGCAGCTGTCGTAACTGATAAAAGTGTTTGTGTGTACTTCTTTAAAATGGGTTCTTGTGTAGAGTGTGTTCTCTTTAACATAAAGTTCTAGATCTAAAAAAGTGACTGTATGTTTACTAAAATGTGAAGTTAAAATGATGCCTTCATTATTCTGATTTAAGTAATTAATAAAAGATTCTGCTGAGGACATGGTTCCTTCCCATATAAAGAGGAGATCATCGATGTATCGATGGTATGAAACCAGGTTTGCGGACCAGTCATGCCCCTCCCATATCCATCTATTTTCCCATTCTGTCATGAATAGGTTGGCATAACTGGGCGCAAACCTGGTTCCCATGGCTGTCCCTGTGATCTGGAGATAAAACGCATCTGCAAACCAAAAGTAGTTGTGGTGTGAAATAAGATCAATTCCCTTTAAAATAAATTCAATTTGAGCAGAGTTCATATCTTTATATTTTTCTAAAATTGATTTAACCGCTGCGATCCCTTTTGTATGTGGAATTATTGTGTATAGTGATTTTACATCACAGGTAATAAGGATGTAGTTTTCTTTCCATGTGATGTTTTTTATTATATTCAGAAGATCTATGGTGTCTTTTAGATAGGATTTGCTTAATTTCACATATGGCTGAAGCATGATGTCTATATATTCAGAAAGATTTGCCAGGATTGAATCTATGCCAGAGACAATGGGTCTTCCGGGTGGGTTGATGGGGTCTTTGTGGATCTTAGGGAGAAAATATATTACAGGGATCTTAGGATATGGCGTATTAATGTAATCAAATTCTTTTGAGGTCAAAATCCCCTTCTCTTTACCCTCTCTTAAAAGATTTATTAGTAACGTCTTAATGTCACTTGTGGGATCTTTTCTTAGTTTAGTATACGTTTGCGGGTCATTCAGTTGTTTATAGGCCTCGGTCTATATAACCAATATAAATCCAAAAGACACTCCCCTATACCAATACACAAGATCTCCCAAAATCCTTGACACATACGCTAACAAAGTAAGGGTTGATAACATATCAAAACAAGGTAAATTTCAAAAAGAAAAAACTTACACAAAAACCACAACCAATAAAATTGAAAACAAAAGATACAGATCCAAATCTAGGGAAAAATCACCCCAAATAGTAAGACCAAAAACTCATAGATACACTTACAAACCAATATCCCCAAAGAGAAAAATTGATAAAGAAAATTATAAATGGGAAAAAGTTAACACCAAAACATACAAAAAAACTGAGAGAAGTCGCTCTAGATCACCCACTGACCTACTAAGAAATAACAGGTATCACATCTTATCCTTTTCCGAACACCTAGACAAAACGTCTTTTTTAGAGATCCCTATGAATCAAGAATTGCATACGAACCATCTCCCCTTCACTCCCATCATAAGCCAGAAAAGGTCCCTAGAGGAAGAAGGGCAGGAAGGAAACATGACCGCAATAAAAAAAGTCAGATCAGACCGATTTTAAACAAAGATGAAAAAATAGACAATTACGGCATTTTCAATTTGTCTTAAAAAGTATTAACTAGCATACAAATAAATGTTTTAAGAAAGGGACTTAAATAGGCACCAACAAAAACTTTTAACAGTTTTCAGGCTTTTATTGATGTAAATAAATTTATAAGAAACGCGACTTTGAAAAGATTCTATGTATCCAAAAACTCAGAAGAAAACAAAACTGTAACTGAAATTGATTCAAACATAAGTGTCTATAAAAACTGCTTTTTAAAAAAGAGATCAACTTTTTACCCATCCTACTATAAATCTGGAGCATTAGAAATTTTTGAAAAAAAGGTCAATAGAGAACTTGGAAAATTAGAAACTAACCATAAATACGACAAATTCAATCTAAATAAAAAAGAAAGGGAAGCCATTAAACTCTTAAAAGAAGATGAATCTATTGTAACAAAACCGGCTGACAAGGGGGGAGGATTAGTTATCTTATCAAAAAAGATGTATGAGACCGAGGCCTATAAACAACTGAATGACCCACAAATGTATACTAAACTAAGAAAAGATCCCACAAGTGACATTAAGACGTTACTAATAAATCTTTTAAGAGAGGGTAAAGAGAAGGGGATTTTGACCTCAAAAGAATTTGATTACATTAATACGCCATATCCTAAGATCCCTGTAATATATTTTCTCCCTAAGATCCACAAAGACCCCATCAACCCACCCGGAAGACCCATTGTCTCTGGCATAGATTCAATCCTGGCAAATCTTTCTGAATATATAGACATCATGCTTCAGCCATATGTGAAATTAAGCAAATCCTATCTAAAAGACACCATAGATCTTCTGAATATAATAAAAAACATCACATGGAAAGAAAACTACATCCTTATTACCTGTGATGTAAAATCACTATACACAATAATTCCACATACAAAAGGGATCGCAGCGGTTAAATCAATTTTAGAAAAATATAAAGATATGAACTCTGCTCAAATTGAATTTATTTTAAATGGAATTGATCTTATTTTACACCACAACTATAATAATAATTTAACTAATATAATATCATTTTTTAACTATAAATAAAGTTTTTTTTAGATGTAATACGTGTATATCATGTAGAAAAACGCACAAAATGGAAAAATGCACATCAGAGTTTAAGTCAAACAAAAGCAAAAAACTTTTTTAATATTAATGAAATTATAACGTGCAATAGCAATAATGTAATCTACATGTTAGAATGTAGAACTACAATACGTTGGTAGAACAATAAGACCCTTGAAAGTAAGAATCAGCGAACATTGTCGCAATATTGAAAAAGGTTACAAAAACCACTCTGTATCCGCACATTTCATACAGCATAACAAAGATCCCAGCCTACTAAAATTTTTGGGTATTGCTAAATACAAACCACACTGGAGAGGGGGCGATATTATTAGAAATATAGGAAAGTTAGAAATGGAGTGGGTTTATCGCTAAGATACCCTCCACCCAAATGGGCTCAACATAGAATTCGACTTGGTTCATTTTTTATAAGAATTAATTTTTAACAAGGGCGCTTATATTCTTTTATACCTTTTTATGCAAATATTACTGTATTTCTTATGTTATTTATACTCTCCTTAGTTGTATATATATGTTTCTTTTACATTTAGATTATGCTCCTCTTTGACTCTCTAACCTCTGATCCCTCTTCTAGTCATTAGCCCATACTAAAAATGGCGGCCGGAATAGTTCCGTTTATGCCATCACTAAGTAGTTAAAAATCATACTTTTTATGTTACTGACACACTCTATGTCCGTCCAACACTGTAACTATTCAAATTATTATCTGATCCGATCTATTAGTATGTACCTTTATATCTCTGATCCCTACTTCGAACTTTCCCACAAATCGCCCACACTCAAAATGGCGTCCGGAGGACTTCCGCCTATGCCACTTCGACGAAACCGGAAATGACGAAGTATACACAGCGGAATCGATTTCCATCATCAGAGAAGGTATTTAATCCCGAGGACCCCAAGCAGCAAGCATTCACTTTTGAAAAAGCTTCGGCGAAACGCGTCAAGTGAGGAAGAATTCTGGACTTTTTAAACAGGACTGGTTTTATAGTTTGCTATTCACTTTTTACTAATTTGTAATAAAGTGTATATATTTTTAAACATATCCAGTCATCTCTTTTGTCCTCCTTCCTATTCATCATTGCTGTGCTGCTATACCTGGGTCCATTATATCCCAAGGTGGGGATTGTTCCACCTGAAACTCTTCAAACTAGAGCAGGTCCTTGCTCTAGTATATGTAAGTAGGATTATCCACTTTACTATATCACTCTACATTTACATACTATACCATATGGTGCATTCTATTTCTGTTTTACATATAACGAACATCTACACCTATAAGTCCATCAACGGTCCTGAACTCCAAGAAATCCATAGACGGGGATTATTCCGTCCAGGCTTTTAACACCGAGCTGATATAGCTCTTTAAAGTGTGAGTGTGAATACAACACCTCTATTTTGTCTAGTTACAGTGTTCATACATACTGTACCATTATTGTATTTCTGTTCCTTTTTTTTAAGCTTCTCCGTTGGCCAGTATTTCACTAAAACATTTGTATATTTTCTGATTATTAGCGCTGTTCACCTTTCTATTTTATCTGTCCATTTATCACAAGGTTGAGGGAACACCTTGTTGGTGAACTGCAGCTCACTCTTGAGAAGAGAGCGCTTATTTCTGTTTTTTTGCACGGAATAAAGGCTGTAGTGGGAATATAGAGTGTAAAAGGGGAGTTAGTGGCTGTAGAAGGGGGGGTTAGGGGGTTAGGGAATAAGGGCTGCAAGTGGGGGGAATAGAGGCTGTAGTGGGAGGAATAGCAGCTGTAGTGAGAGGGATTGAAGCTGTAATAGGGCTGTGATAGGGGTGTTCAGGGCTGCAATTAGGGGGAAGGGACAGTAGAGGGGTGTAGGTGCTGCGATTGGGAGGAAAAGGACTGTAGTGTGGCATAGAGGCTAAATTTGGGAAGTTACTCACAGTTTCAGTTATAATTCCACTGTCTGGAGTGTCTGCTCAGTCTGCTCCCTCTGCAAACTGCAGTCTCAGCCACTGTCTGCTCCCTAGTCCCTCTGCAATCTCCAAGCAGGGTAAGGTGTAGCTGCACTGTCTGCTCCACTCATTTCTATCCTCCTTCCATCCATGTCTCTTCTTCCCCCCCTTCCATCCATGTCTCTACCACTCCCCTTCCATCCTGTTCTCTGTTCCCCATCCATGTCTCTCCCACCTTCCATTCATGTCTCCCTCCCCTCTTCCATCAGTGTCTCCTAATTATACTAGTCATGCTTGTTTTTCATTGGAAAAACTCATAAAACTAAACAGCTGATTGTGGTGAATTAAAAAATTAATATAAAACTGAGCTACACATGTTGGAGAAACAGCTGAAAGGGTTCATCTTTACTTTTCTGTTTACTGTGCAGATTGATAACCACTGGCTATTTGGTTTGCAGCTCACTACAGTTTGGTATTTAGTGAATAAACCCCCCATTTTAGAGTGAATAGATTTATAAAGAAATGTTAAAAGATTTTTAGGCATGAAATATAGTGTATTTATATTTTTGATGTGGCATGCAGATAAAGTGGACATTTTACCATTAGCTGATCGGTTGATTTCCTGTAGACCAGCCATTTTAAGCTTCTTATTTTAGGAGAAATTCAGCCCTGGTGTGGTATAGATGTTTTTTTTTGTAACAGTGACAAACTGCCCTGGAAAAAAATGCTAACAGATTTGTAGGGAAGAAAGACCACAAGTAAGTTTTATTTCCCCCCTCATGCAGGACCTCTGATTAATTAATAATAAAAAAAACATAAGCATCACCACAGCTAAATTAAGATGTTTGTCCCTTGAATTCACTGTGATAAACTTTTAAGTCATGTGTGAAATTGTATCCATACATTTTGCATTTGTGTATGTTGCTGCCCTGTGCAATCCTGGGTGGAGTAGTGACTATATGATTATATTACACATCAACCCCAATGCATACAATAAAAAAAAAACCCTGTTACTTTAATGTACATAGGGATTTGAGATAGTCTGCAAATAACGTTTTCTTTGTTTTTTTTTGTATTATATCTTTTGAAATGTATAAAGACAGCCGTTAAAGGACCACTCTAGTGCCAGGAAAACATACTTGTTTTCCTGGCACTAGAGTGCCCTGAGGGTGCCCCCACCCTCAGGGTCCCCCTCCTCTGGAAAGGGGAAAAGGGTTAAAACTTACCTTTTTCCAGCGCTGGGCGGGGAGATCTCTGCCTCCGATCCTCCTCCGTTCCGCCCCGTCGGCTGAATGCGCACGCGCGGCAAGAGCTGCGCGCGCATTCAGCCGGTCGCATAGGAAAGCATTTACAATGCTTTCCTATGGACGCTTGCGTGCTCTCACTGTGATTTTCACAGTGAGAATCACGCAAGCGCCTCTAGCGGCTGTCAATGAGACAGCCACTAGAGGCTTTGGGGGAAAGCTTAACCCATTAATAAACATAGTAGTTTCTCTGAAACTGCTATGTTTATAAAAAAAATGGGTTAACCCTAGCTGGACCTGGCACCCAGACCACTTCATTAAGCTGAGGTGGTCTGGGTGCCTAGAGTGGTCCTTTAAGACTGGGGGAACTACTTATTCAAAAATCTGAAAGGCTGCCAGAAGATGGCAGGCAACAATCAAACATTAAGTAGTAGAACTAAACTAGTTGATTAGATAAAGTAAACAGCATGCATAAAAACACAATATGAACAAATAATACAATAATGAGTTGAAACTCTATACAATGCCAAAGTATTAGATGCATTTAAATTAAATATGCATATTATCTCCACTTTATAATTCGAAGAATAAACAAGAATCACATTAATAGCCTTAAAACTTATAATATCTATATATATATTCTTAATATAGAACAATCTGTTGGATCATTCCATTAGTTTCCATGGTGATTTCTTTGAATTTAGAACATCGCATTGGAAACACTCTTTATATATATATATAGTTCATTGCCTTTCTTTTAACACCACTCATTAACTCATTATAACACCACAAGCAGATAAAATATATTCAATGATGGTTTGGCAACAGCAAACTAGTTTGAGTATATTGCTATGAGCATACTTGTGCAAATATATCATATACAGCTGGCAATTCTGTTATTATTTCAGTAGCTTTTGTTATTTTTAGGTTGTGATATAATTCGGTATTTTGATATACATATTTTTTTTGTTATTTTTATCTATAACTAACAACATACTCAAGCACACTATGCTGTGTTGAGACGTATATAAAACCTGTCCAGCATTATTATTATTATTATGATCAGCCCAGGGATCGAGTCCTGCAGGAACTCATGGGAACGGCGATCCTGCACTTATCCCACAGCAGGAACGCTGTTCCCATTAGTGGTCCTGCAGGACTTGTTTGCCCGCGAGGCTAACAAAGCATTCGTTCCCGGCTTCCGGCATCACTCTGCAGCACGCTCCCTCACCACCCGCCCGCCTGCCTTCCTGCCCACACAGCCCAACCAGCAGCCCTACTGGACCCGAGGTAAAAAAATCCACCCAGCTTTATGAAATGTAGGAAGGCTGGGTGGATTTTAAAAAATAAAGTGTTTGGAGGAAATGTGTGTATGTGTGTGATGTGCGTTTGTCTGGCTGTCAGTGTGTGTGTGTGTGTCTGGCTGTCAGTGAGTCTGTGAGTGTATATCTGTCAGTGTGTGTCTGTGAGTGTGTGTGTCTGTCAGTGAATGAATGTGTGTGTGTGTGTGTGTCTGTTAGTGTGTCTGTCTGTCAGTGAGCCCCCCTACCCACTCAAGTCCCCCTACCCACTCACAGTCTTTCTACCCACTCACAGTCCCCCTACCCACCATACAGCCCCTCTACCCACTTCAAAGCCCCCTACTCATCTGACAGTCCATTTACCTTCTCACAGCCCCCACCCTTTCACAGTCCCCTACCCTCTTACAGTCTTCCTACCCACACCTTGTCACAGCCATCCCCACCCTGTCTCCCCGCACACTGTCACAGCCCCCCCACACACCATGTCACAGCCCCCTCACACATCCTGTTACAGCCCCCGCACACACCCTGTCACTCCCCCATACACGTACCTTATCGCCTCCCCACACACCCTGTCATCCTCCCACACACACACACTGTCACCCCCACACACACTCTATCTTCCCCATACACACACTGACACCCCCTCCATACAATATCACCATCGCCAATCACTTTTAGCCCCCACACACTGTCACCCCTTCACCCAGCTATATATATGCATACGAGCGTATCTTTTTTTAGGGTGGTAGGTGGATCTTGGGTGAGTTCCCACACTTTTTTCCCCAGGACTTGACCCCTGGCCATCAGCCAAAACATTAAAACCACTGACAGACAAAGTGAATTGTGAAGTGTCATTACAATGTCACCTGTCAAGTGGTGGGATATATTAGGCAGCAATTGAACAGTCAGTTCTTGAATTTTATGTGTTTGAAGCAGGAAAAATGGGCAAGTTAAAAGATCTGAGTGACTTTGACAAGGGCCCAAATAGTGATGGCTGGATGACTACATCAGAGCATCTCCAAAATGGCAAGTCTTGAGGGGTGTTCCTGGTACGCAGTGGTTAGTATATAACAAAAGTGGTGCAAAGAAGCACAACTGGTGAACCAGCGTCAGGGTCATGGGAGCTCATGGCTCATTAATGCACATAAGAAGCGAAGGCTAGCCTGTCTGGTATGATCACACAGAAGAGCTACTGTAGCTCAAATGGCTGAAAAACTTAATGCTGGCCAAGATAGAAAGGTCTCACAGTGGGGCTGTGTAGCTGCAGACAGATCAGAGTGCCTATGATGAACCCTGTCAACTGCTGAAAGCTCCTTCAATGGGGATGTCAGCATCAGAACTGGACAATGGAGCAATGGAAGAAGGTTGCCTGGTCTGATTAATCACGTTTTCTTTTAGATCAGATGGATGGCTGGCTTTGTATTATGCTCTGTTATGCTCTGAGCAATATTCGTCTGGGAAACATTGGGCCTTGCCATTCAAGTGGACGTTACTTTGACTTTTACTACCTACCTAGAGATTGTTGCAGACCGTGTACACCTCTTCATGGCAGTGGTGTCCCCTGATGGCAGTGGACTCTTTCAGCAGGATAATGCATTCTGCCACACTGAAAAAATTGTTCAGGAATGGTTTGAGGTACATGACTAAGAGTTCAAGGTGTTGCCTTCCCTTCCAAATTCCCCACATCTCAATCTGATTGAGCCTCAGCGGGATGTGCTGGAACAACAAATCCAATCCATGGAGGTCCCACCTTGCAAGTTGCATGACTTAAAGGATCTGCTGTTAATGTCTTGGTGCCAGATACCACAGGACACATTCAGAGGTGTTGTGGAGTCCATTCCTCAACGCAACAGAGTTTGTCAGCACAAGGGGCCCTACACGATATTAAACAGGTGGTTTTAATGTTGTGGTTGATCAGTGTATAGTTCCACCATATTCTGCACCACTATACAATTATGGAAACGGGATATGTAGAGTGAAATAGACCCTGCTCAAATGATCTTACAAGCATAAGGCAACAAGACGTGACGAGGACAGTAAGTGGGTACATCAGGTTGCCCATGAACTTAACGCAACCCGATGGCAATGTATCCACAGGGAACCAGTCAGCACTGTGATATTGTCACAGATTGCCGCCAAGGAGAGGCAGAGAGGAGGGGCGTTCAGAGAGGGAGATCTTCTGACTCTCAGCAGCCTCAACCAGCCTGCTGGATCCCAGAGAAGCAACCCTCATGCACCTTAAAGGTAGGGAACAGGAGGGTGGCTAAAAGATGCAAGGTTATTCTCTAAAGTGAGAATTCAAAACAAATATCAAATTTAAGGTTAAAGCTGCCCAACTGAAAGTATAGCTGAATTAGAGAATATTCCATTTATTTTGCCCTTAAATTAAAATTTTACTTTGAATTCCTCACTTTATTGAATACCCAGTTCATTTTATTTTTCAGACCTTCTAGACATAGGAAAAGTGTCAGGCTTAGTCCCTACTTTATTTCAGTATATTTTACAGAGTCAACATGAGTATTTCAGAAAGATGTTATCTCTATGAAATACTAATTGTGGGAGGGGGGAGTGACAGTGCCGTTATAAGCAGCTGCATATTTCAGACTGGCTTTGGGTGAACCAGGCCAGTTTAAACCTGTAACCAATAACAGATACCCTGAGTCATTCTAAACACTAAATAATTCAGCTTTTCTGTTTCTACCTTTGCTATAAGATGCACTAGCTGCGTTTTGGTTCATTTTGATAATCTGAATTTTGATTTTCTGATTTTGTATACTATCCTGTTCCTTGATTCTGACTTTTTCTGACTGTTGTTTATTCTGATTCCTTGATTTTAGCTTTGTATTTAACTCTTCTTCATTTTGATACTCTGAACCCACATGTGACCATATTTTTGCAAATTCCTGGTTGGTACATGTTTATATATCATAACCTCTACAGTTTAATAGGTTAAGCCTGCCCATGTTAAGTTTCAGCAAAACATCTGACTGTCCTTTTACCGTATTCCAAAAAAAGAGATCTGTGCGTATAATATTACTGTTGTGTAAAGATGCTACTGCGAAAAGCACAGTAGACTGGCTAATTGATCATTACATCATTCTAGTATCTGAGAACCACTGATTCAATTCCCTGAAAAACCAACTCAGCATTTCATCTTTGTGACATCAATAAAATTAATAACATAAGTGAAGTTGGTTAAAAATAACAGCACTCTGCTCTAGGGGGTGTAATATGAATTCACAAATAGAAAGATGATTTAACATAGTTTAATAAAAGGTGAGTGTTAATTGTCCATACCTTCCAACGGTCCCTAATTAGGAGGAGCAGACCCTATTTTTTTTTACTCTGTTCACTCTATCCCTCCTTTTTTATCATAATGGCCATTTTTTCTGGGAGCTCCATATTATTGGTGTTTCTGATACATTGTTATTGTTCTAAATTACATTTTTGATCCATAGCTTTTTATTAGTAACTCACCTATAATTTCTCAGAACAGCCCTGCCCCATGCCACACAACCATTCACATCCCTAAAATGAAAGTGTCCTTCTTTATCCGTTTGAAATATTGGTAGGTATGATTGTCTAAAGGATATTTAACAATATTATGAGAATATCACTTTTCTATTTTTTTTTTATTCAGAGTATGGATTTTTGAAAATTTGTTTTATAGTGACATTTTAGCTTTTTTAATAAAATGAGTCATATTGTAAGTCAGCTAACAGTTGTTATTAACCACTTGACAATATTAGGATGTGTCATTATGCTACAGGCAGCTATTTAAATAGCCATTGAAATGCCTGTTCCTGCAATGCAGTGTGAGCAGGGTAAAATTCCTGCTCACACTAGGGAGACTCAGATATCAGTTGATGCCTGGGGCTTCCTTCTGTCAGCTGGGGCAACTTTTAATGGTCCCAGGCTGACCTATGAGCCGTATGAAGCACTCAAAGTATAGCCTTTTAAAGCCATCAAGAACACCTCAGTCACCTCAGACTCCCAGGGTCTGAACAGATCCTACAGGCTCTCCCAGTATGGTCCCATGCTGATTGTTATTGGTGCTGAGCTTTACCAGCTGCCCACTACCAGTCACAATGTAATTGTTATGCCTGATTTTCAGCATTTCTGGCATTTGCCTGTACTGCTAAAAACAGCCAGTAGATGTCAGCAACATACCACTCTATACTGTTACAACTGGGAAACCCATCTGCTGATATCATTACTAATATTAGAAAAGTATTTTCTTAGAATTGGGGTTGAGTTTAGGGGGTAAGGGTATGGTTGTGTTAGGGTAGGATTAGGGTTAGTTGTAATGTTAGGGTTTGGTTCTTGTATAGTGGTAGGTTAAGGTAAAGATTAATGGTTAATGATGGGTTAGAGTTAATGCTGTTATAGAGATAGGGATAGGGGCTAAGGTTAGGAGTATAGTTAGGGAAGTTATATAGTTAGAGTTAGTATAAGCATAGGATTAGAGTAGGGTTGGTATAGTGTTGGGGTGGTATAGGGTTAGCGATGACTACAAAAAGTTAAATTGGATCCTTGACGTATGAGGAATTTAACAATCAGAATTGATATGTTCCTCTATATTGAGCTCTTTTTTATTTAGTTTTATGGAATGAGTAAACATTATATAAAATGTATATAAAGAAAGCCCTTTCTGTCCTCTAAAAAAGTATGTAAGAGGGTATTTAAAGAGAAACCCATAAATTACATGGACAGGAATATGTCTGTTTGTTTTTTGTTTTTTAAATTTTATTGCAATTTCATCATGTGTGTCTGTCAAACAAATGGTTAAAACAAGAAGTGCATTATTTTTACACATTTGTGATTTGAATCAGGCATTTTTGTGCATTGTATAAAAAATTACCATTATTGTAACGGAGCGGTGTAAGTAGGATAAAGTTATGGCAATGCTCCAGGCCAGTAGTCTCTATTGGAGCTGATTAGGCGTTACTGGGGCAACAATGCCTTTCTCTACTCGGTATATCAGAGAGTATTGCACACCTGATTGGTATCCCCAAAATGATAATGTGAGGAAGTGTCGCGAGTGGAGAAAGATTCCCAAAAATGTACACTAATACAGAGAAAGGAATCTAATATTTTTATATCCCAGAAATTAATTAATTGAGTTTGAATTAGTGCTCTCCTATGGAGATCATATAGAATGTTAGATATCATCATGCAAAGCGTGAGGACATCCAACATTGTTTAGCAGAGTAAAAGCCAGTACAAGTATTTTTGGCTGCCCCAAAAGCATCATCACCCGTGTGCCTCTTAACCCCAAGTTCTTACCATTTTTTTGAGTTTCTTATGTTTATTATTCCCTCTTTTAAATGTCTTTAATGTCTTATACCCCTTTTGTGTTTTACACACCCACAAGGACCGTGGTAGAGGATCTTCTGACAGGAAACTGTTTAGTGGTGTAAGCAAGTAGCTTCCTCTAAAAACAGATTTTGGATACAGGAGATCCTCTACCACAGTCCACACGGCCACACTATACAGGGTACTGGCAGGAGGGGGAGCACTGCACTCCTGCTGGTTCCTGAAGCTGGTGCACCCGAAGGATTCTGCCTGTGCTGCCTTGTGGTTGCCTTATGGTTGTGCCGGCCCTGCCACTAGAGGTGGACAGTCACTGCATGTGGAGATAACCCTGTAATGTAATCATTGCAATTTCTCAGAAACTGCAATGTTTTACATTCCAGAGTTAAACAGACAGTGGCACTGCATCCAGACCACTTCAATGAGATGAAATGGTCTGGGTGCCTATAGTGTCCCTTAAAGCCTTTTTTTTTTAACCTAGTTTGTCTGGTGGGGGGGGGGGGGGGGGGGGATGGTGCAATATACAACATAATCCCTACTCAACTGTGTAGAATGATAACAAAAATATGCCCCATGTCTCAGCCTTGCTCTGCATTCTTTTGGTTTTTGGTCAGTGTCCAGGTTTTACTTTGAGAGCCAGTCTTTTCAAAGCAAAGGTCATAGAGCCCCACTTCTTGATGACTGGCTTCGCTACCGACATACTATGATCAATAAGGCAAACTATGCATAGGAGTCAGGGGTGAGAAGATGCTTGGCCCTAATCACTATCTGAATATGAAGAATGAAGGGGGAGTTAACAAACTGGGACACTGTAGGCACTGTAACTGCATCATCTTATTGAAGTGGCTACAGTGTGCCATCCCTTTGTTCAGCATTAGATCGTTTTTAATATTTTAATGCAAAACTAGAGATTCCAGCAGGACATCACATCTATGTTTCTTGGACTAGTGATGAAGCATTGGCCTGAGCAGCTTTGGGTGTCAGGTGGCTGCTTTCCAATTATCACAGCCACCATTTCTGGTGAGAATTGGTATGGCTAATGGTAAGGGTCTAATCTCAGCCTTATCCATACCTCCAGTGAGGGCTAAGCAATGGGTGGCCAAGGATCCTTATTTACGGTTAAACAACGTAAAAATGATTTAATAATGAATGGAGTGACAGTGCCAGGAGACTCCAGACACTAGAACCAATTCAATGAAATGAAATAGTTATGAAATAGTTATTTTACCTACAGTGTCTCTTGACTCCTGCACACCAATGGCCACGACTGTAAATTGTACCGTACTATCCTAGATTGTAAGTTTGTTTGACCACGCCCCTATTTGTCATCTTTAACACTGTCAGCCACTTGTTGCTTTATATCTCCATTTTATAATTGTAAACTGCTGAATATGTATGGGTGCTGTATAAACGCTAATAATAATAATAGTATTCTGAACTTCAGCTATAGGATATCCTAGATGTTTTAATATGCATTAATAATGTTCTCATATCTGTTTTTACACCACCATTTTTTTTTTTATTCCACAAAATCTTCTCACTAGTTGTCCCTTATTATCACTATCTCCTCTCATGCCCTATGCTTTGATATTATGGTGTATTTGCCTTCAGGTTCCTTTCTACTGAATGCCTTTCATAGCTAAGGTTCCTGTTTACAGGAAATACTTCCTCTTTATCCTGCAAGATTCTGTAACCATTTCCATTCTTTCTGTATAACATTGTCCCAGAATGCTTAGCTGTTTTTCTTAACCTTCACCTAAAGTACTCATAAAAAGTGTTGCGCCTTTAATTTGAAAAGCTAAAACACGTGTGAGGTTAATCACTGAACCAGAAATTTGGATCAATTGACAAGGGGATTGCAAATGTTTGCTAACATTTTGCAATCCCCTTGTTGATTCTCTGTAACTCCCAGTTTAATGAAAATAGCATTTTAAGAAGTGTCACTTTTTATGAATTGACACGATTGAATTAAACATTGCAAATCACCTATAACTTGCATTAACCTTTTTCAAGAGATGCTTAGATTTTGTCTGAATTTATAATAAAGATTTAGCAAATGACATAATTCGTGCAGATGAGACAAAGCCATCGCAAATATTTCTAATGAAAAGGAGAAATCAAAACATTGTTTAATTCCTCTTCTTCTCTGTATACTTGCTCTGTGATGATTGCCAAGTGCTAACAACAGAGTTTACAGGGAGCTACAATGGAGGTGCCCACTTGCAGGATCAAGAGTCAGGGATTTGTACATTTCGAGGAACACTCCAGGCACATAAAGCACTTAGTTATACTGCTTGTTTTAAATTACCTTTTAGTTGAATAAATTATTAGTAAGCCATCTAAAATTTATCAGAACAGCCGTGCCCCTCGCCACATCCACACTCATAAAAATTAAAGGGTTACTGTACTCACTATAAGAACTTTATCTAAATTAAGTTGTTATAGTGCCTACAGTAGTCCCCCCTCCTTACTGGTCCTAAATTACTGTATTTTAATAATTAGAAGGCTTTGAAGCATAGCATTTAGCCACGCCTCCAAGCCCCCTGAGTTGGAGAGCTGGAACTGTTACTTCCCAGCTCGCATACCCTTGAATAATGTAACGTCACAGTGACGTTACATTAGACTGCAGTGCAGTCATATTTGGCCACAGAGCATCATTTGCAGGCAATGATTCTCTATGATAGGATGATAAATGCATAGTGGCAAGCACCGCGCATGTTCTTACGATCCCTATGCTTCTCTATGAGACATCACACGAGGAGGAGGCTGCAGCAGTGTGGATGGAAACTGGGCGCTGGAGAGAAGATGAGTACATTTTTTAAATTTTATTTCTTTCAATTTCCTTTTTACAGTGCACAATTGAACTAAAATGCCCTGGAACTAACAAGGGAGATTATGACTATAGAGTTAGGATATGTATTCCTAACTCTATGGTATCCCTTTAACCCCTTAAGGACCAAACTTCTGGAATAAAAGGGAATCATGACGTGTCACACATGTCATGTGTCCTTAAGGGGTTAAAGTGCCCTCTTGGACCATTTGAAATGCTGGGAAGTATGTACTACTGATCTTAGTGACTGTCAGCTCTTTAACACAGGATTTAACCTTTTGATTGTCAGCATTGTGTGTTAAATAAAGGAATGTGTTAGGGACACCTCTGGTGAAAGTATGTATAATCATGCCCAGTTTAGGAATCCCTCTCGTTAGCATACTTTATGTTTTTATATGTGTTTACATTAAATTATACCTCTACTAGTTATACAACCTTTACAATGTTCCAATGAACCTTTGTACAGAAAACACATTTTAAAATAAAATACTTGCGCAGTCACCATGAATACATGCCCCTCTCCCAGCCAGGTGGCAACCCTCCTCTGATACTAATCCAGATAGTCATCATTTTTTGTATCATATAACAATGCATACACTTATATTATCCACAATAGAATTGTTCAGTAAAATTTCCTAACAGAAACTTTGTCTACATGGTAGATAGACATTGCTGCCTGGTACACAGTAGGGAAGATGTGAGTCAGCAGCATCTCTACGGAAGGCCCTAGGCCTTTTATTAGTATAACATGACCCTATAACATGAAAAACATGAAAAACAACAGTTAAAAAAAAAAAAAAAAAGATAAAGGTATAGCTAACAGAATCACACAGAGTTTATTTACCAAATAGTCCATGCTGTGCAAAAAGCTGAACGTATAGCTTGGAATTGTAGAATTTTCAGTTGTTGATATGTATAACGCCCCCCTTTGTAATCCTAGTTATTTTATGACTTGAATTAAATTTGACATCTGAAAGTCTTTTGATCCTTTGTTGTTTTATATCCAGACCGTGTTAAATAACAGAGCCGCATTTTGATGTACAACTCGCAACTGAGAGCCAAATAATTCACACACACAGTATTCTCGAACTAGGGGATCAGGAGGTGAGGGCTGTATACTAATGCATACACAAAATCGACTGATAATGGACACACTGGATACATGCAGAGTTATTCAATAAAGTGAATATTCACCGTGAATTTCAAATGTAACCCCTTAAGTACCAAACTTCTGGAATAAAAGGGAATCATGACATGTCACACATGTCATGTGTCCTTAAGGGGTTAAGGTCAAAGCAGCCGAACTGGAAGCATGACTGAATTAGAGATTTATCCTTAGCTTTGAAATTCACTTAGAATTCAATTTGAATTCTCACTTTGTTGAATGCCCCTGATAGTGAGTAAAATGGACAAAAAGAAGGTGTTTCATAAACATCACAAATGCAATATGATATTGATTCCAGTGCTAAAGTCAACCGTTTTTGGATGTGTAACATACTTGCTAATATCATATTTAAAATACCCTATCCTGTAATATAATGCACAAAAAAGTATGGATGGGAAATTAATAGTATAATCAATTGGGATGTCTCTATAATATCAGGGTTCTATGTTCACTGTGTCTTCCTTTGTTGCATCTAAAATACCTGGTAGCTGCTAGAATTTAGTTTTTTTAGGAGTTTTTGTTTAGGGAAATACTTGTGGGTTTGTCTGATTTTGTGTGCTCATCTTTGCAGTATCTTTTTTTTTTTTAAATTTGTGAAAACTGTATATCTACCAACATTTATAGCAGGTCATTACTTGTCTAGTTTGTTATTTATAATCTAATGTAAGAAAACTCACTGGTTCACTGAATGTGGAAAGAATTAAAGGACTACTATAGTGCCAGGAAAACATACCCTCACCCTCTGGGTCCCACTCCCGCCGGGCTCTAGGGTGAGGAAGGGGTTAAATTCATACCTTTTTCCAGCGCTGGGCTCCCTCGGCGCAAGGGAATCTCCTCCTTCTTATTCCGTCATCGGCGCGAATTCTGCCAGTCTCATAGGAAAGCATTCTCAATGCTTTCCTATGGACGCTGGCGCTCTTCTCACTGTGAAAATCACAGTGAGAAGCGCGGAAGCGCCTCTAGCGGTTGTCAATGAGACAGCCACTAGAGGCTGGATTAACCCTAATGTAAACATAGCAGTTTCAGAGAAACTGCTATGTTTACAGCAGGCAGGGTTAACCCTAGATGGACCTGGCACCCAGACCACTTAATTTAGCTGAAGTGGTCTGGGTGCCTATTGTCGTGTAGTTTTTGCACAAACTAATAAATAAACACACATGAAGCACAAAACCCAGGATGAAATGGAAAAAACGTATCCCACAGAAACTGTGGATTAAAATTCTGAATATAGTTTCTACACACTATGAAGTATTTTAGATCATATTTGGATTACAGTATCATATTTTTTTCAATGTAATACATTTAGAAAAAAATAAATTCATTTTGTTTACTCTTACTAATTTCTAAACATAATTCAAAGGGAAACTGTCACTTCTAAGGAATATTATATTAACTTTTCTCCATAGTTAGTCATCATGAAATTGTGAAAAATAAAACTAAAAGTTTAAATCCACATCTCTTTACCCTGCACATGGGTGCCATATTAGCTCCCTGTCTGTCATTGATATAATTTCTCAACAAAATGTAAAGAGAACTGCACTCATTCAAATGAGCAAACATGGGGGCTACCATGCCAGGGGCTAGCACAAACCTCAAACAGTAGATTGCAAATAGAAGAAAAATGGTCCAGGCACTCAATGCTCAAAATGGGATATTTATTTGGAGCAATGTTTTGACCCAAATAGTTTGAAAAATACCTTATTTGGGTTGAAACATTGATGAATACTATGTTCCAAATATATATGCACTTTTGAGCCTTGGAGTGGCTGGAACATTTTTCTTCTATTTGCAATTGATCTCTGTGCTGACTGCCAGGTGCAAATGACAGATATTAGAAGCCCTGCAGAAAAGAGAAGACATTAAACAATGTGACCGGTTCCCTTTAAAATGTGTTAGAATGCAGCAGAGCTCTGTAGTGCATTGATAAGTTAAAACAAAACAAGAAACAGTTCTAGAAGAAAACAAAATGATGCTAATATATAGTTCCCAAAACGGTCCTTCTTAAATTGGGTGGCATGATTTGCATTTTACACAGTGCATGTCCTGGCTTTGGCAGAACTCAACACACAAGCTATATAAATTCTGCATGACCTAGGTACTTGGGAGATTTGTACAAAAATGCTGGATTACTAACTGGACTCCCAAAGAAATGATTTTATTAGCAGTAGCTTAAAATCGTCATGTGGCTCACTGTACTATTTATTGGCATTTATTAAGCCATAAAAAAAAAACTCATGACAATCTCTGTTTTAATTGTGCTACAATGTCTAGTTATTTAAAACAATTCATATAAACATTTCACCTTTATTAATATACTAACAGTGCCTTCCAGAAGATGGAGATAGTGCCTTCCTGCCTTTTAGGGATCTTCCAGATTTCACTTATGTTCATGTTCAGATTGGCTATTGTGGCATAACATTTGATATTCACTGTGAATTCACGCTGAATGATTAAAGAGACACTATTGTCACCAGAACAACTACAGGTTATTGCATTTGTTCTGGTTAGTATAATCATTCCCTTCAGGCTTTTTGCCGCAAACACTTTCTTTTCAAAGAAAATGCAGTGTTTACATTACAGCCTAAGGATACCTCCAATGGCCACTCATCAGGTGGCTGCTAAAGGTGCTTCCTGGGGCAGTGCTGCACACACTGGCATTCAGTGTCTCCACCCTCTGCATGCAGACAATGAACTTTCCTCATAGAGATGCATTGACTCAATGTATCTCTATGAGGAGATGCTGATTGGCTAGGGTTGTGTTTGGTTTGTGCTGGCTCTGTCCCTAATCTGCAACCTTGAAAGTCTCAGCCAATCCTATGGCAAAACATTGTGATTGGCTCAGAGAATCACCTCTGATGATGTCAGCCAAGCAGGCAGATCAGAGGCAGAGGCAGCAGATGCAGTCTTGAATAAAAGTAAGATTTTACTATATTTAGGATGGCAAGGGGGGGCTAGATGGTGGTTTTAGAACACTATAGAGTCAGGAATATATGTTTGTGTTCCAGACCCTATAGTGTTCCTTTAATGATATTGAAAATTGTCACGATTATTAGACCAGTGAACAGGCATAAACCATCTCTAGAACCTCTGATATTGCTACAAGAAGAAATCTATACAATATAACCATAGTTACTGTTTTAAAATGTAGATAGCTAGATAGATAAATAGATAGATAGATAGATACTGTCTATCCTTGCTGTTGAAGGTGTAATGTTCTGTTCCTTTAAAAAGTAAAAAAAAATGATTGTGATAATCCGTACACTTCTTGTCTGTTTCCTTTGCTGTTTGCTGTTTTTTCATTTATTTAGACAGAAGTCCACTGAAGTATGTAGTGCTATGTGCATATCTAAGAGATTGCAGGTCACTTTAGGGAAGAGGTTACTCTATGCAAAAAAGGTTGATATAGGCATTAAGTCAAGTCTCTGTTCTCCACACTTTAGCAGTTTAGTGACCTTACTCACTGAGCCATTATTCTTCAAACCTAACCATCAGGATCCAATAATAATCTCATGAGAAGACAATACTCCTAATGATACGCAGGTGTCTCCATGAAAATAACATTTTAGAATTTACACATGCTAAAGTAGGTGTGTTATAAATTCTGTGCTAGGTCAAGACAACTGAGCCAGTTGAAAATGTGGGGAAACTACCTGAGGAAAAACAAAAAAAAGAGTTTAAGGAGAAGTTGATGGGAAAAAGAAATAGGAAGAAACCTGTAATGAGAAGGATGAACGCAGTGATGTAATGATAAATAGAAAAGAGAGTTGAGGAGAGTGTGGGTTGAAGGAGAACTTGTAAATAGAAAATAGGGAGAGCCATTTAGCATTACATTTTACTAAAATAGTTAAGCTGACAAAGTGTGCAATTTCTTTTCATTTTTCTCACAAATTTCCAGTATAATCAGTGTACCTGAAAGATAACATGTAAGGATATATAAGAGAAAAAGGTATACCTGTACAGAACAGTATCTATGAATACATTCATCAGTGAACATACCTGTATTTACATGATTAGTGATGTGTTCAGTAAACTGTATTGTGGTGAACTGACAATTTTCAGGATTATAAACTAAGTCTGAATGCAGTCTGAATGAGCAAAATGTGGGTGAAATAATTCATTATTTTTTTTTATATTCTTTTATTGAAAAGTATTGAAAATCCGCAACTTTTCTGTGACTACGTTAAAATCTGTAAAATATAATAAAGGATAGGATTCACATAGCTGTCAAATACCAAATTTCAAATGGATTCACATTGAACATATCTTGGATGGCAAAAACACAAAATAACTTTACCTGCTGTTTGGAGTTGAACCTACAAATTCCAGAGTAAAAACCACGGGGAGCACAAACAGCCACTAGGCAAATGGTAAAAATCATGTAAATGTGATAAATATGATAAAGGGCATATCCTAAATGAATGTTTTATTGGGGTGTATTGGACCCCTCCATAAACTTACCCTTTCCCACACGAGATTTTACAGCTTTTAGTAACTATAGCTTCTGGTGAATTAGCAATTATTAAATTATCAATGTTTTTTTAGTGTTCATTTGAATATTCATTTGAATATTTCCATAATTTGGTTCCAGATTGCAAATTGTTTGAGGGTAAAATCTGGTCTACATTCAGTCTAATTCAGAGGCTCTGTTGGAATAGTTGCACTTTGCTAAATCTTAAGAATAAGGGTTTTTCAGTTTTAATTAGACATGTGCGATTCGTTTAGTTTCGAATGTACATTCAAATTTCATGCCATTCTGATGCTTATGAATGTCTGAAGAGCCGAAGTCCTGAAGCAGCGAAGTTCTGAAGTGCCAAAGTTCAGGAATTCGGACGTGCCGAACCTCCAAAGCGCCAAAGCTCCGAAGTGCCGAAGTGATTCGGTTTTCTGAAAAGTGGCAAAACAAGAGAGAGTGATGGAAAATTATGTGAATGATGACAGGAATCTTGATCAGTAAGCTAATTCCTTTTGTGCAATGAAGTCATATTCTGTACACGTCATATCGCGGCTGCCAGCGGACCCTGAAGGACAGTAATACTTTGCTCCCTCGCCACCTGGCATGGGATGTTTGTCCCATGCAGTCTCGCGCAGTCTCTACTAGTAGACATGTGCAATTTGTTTCGTTCCGAATATACATTCGTACAAATTTCATGCCATTCGGACATTCGGATGCTTACAAATGTCCGAAGTTCTGATGCGCTGAAGTTCCGAAGTGACGAAGATCGGCAGTTTAGAAGTGCCGAACCGAACCGAACTGAATGCCATTTTTTACTTACCCAAATTTCTGAACCGAACCAAATTTTTTGCCCATGCACATCCCTAGTTTCAATGACACCACAATGTCACCTTGTGAATTACTCTATGTTGCAAACCTTAGGTCAGGAAAGCAATATCCAACTAATTCTTTATATTTGTACCATATCACAGTTATGGCTATCCTTTGCACACAATAACTATCTCACTGTTCTATGCAGTAATTATTATGTGCAGTGAATTAACAGTTATTCTCAATATGGTGTGTCTGAATTTTAATGGCTCTAGGGACCTGTATTACCATTGATTTTGTATGTTTTATGTCTAGTGATAGTATAGCAATGACTACTTATTATTCCTGCTAGTGAACATGGTGATGTAATCGATGACTCATCTTATCTGCTTTGAATTTCTGGAATGTTATTATCCAAAAGGAAATACGATTGTTCTTCTTAAGACAGTCAATCCAGCCTGCTAAGCACTGAAAGGGTTAAAAGAGAGTGACAGAATGACGTGCTGCAATAAAATAATGACAGCTCCTGTGCAGGATCACCCCACCTCCCTTTGTCAAGTCAGGCTGTCCAGAACTGGCAATGCAAGTGACCAAAGGCAGATGTGCTTATTTAATGAGCAGCAATGCCAGGACATGGGGGTATAAACTGAGATAAAACATGTGTTTACTGAAGCTGTCTTGCCAGTGCTACTGGAACACGTCCTACTGTATATAAAGCTTTCTCCAGCTGCTCTATTGAGTCAGTTCCTGCTCTTTCAGCCACTGGGTGCTGCTCCATTGTCTGGTGCACTGCAGACAGGATATAAGTGGATCTCTAAGAGGGATGTAAGCATAGGGCTAAAGTCTCAGAAGCCAAGGAAAAATAAAGCTAAGAAAGGAAGCCACCCTCCCTCCTTCCCTCCCTCCCCAGTGGGTTTCTTTACTTAGTGAAGGCGATGTATTAATTAAGGGCTGTTGCAGTTAAGATATCGTCCGGCAGAGGGAGCCAGACACCCAGCTGTAGGAGCAGTAGGCTTGGTTGCAGCAGCTGATTCCATAGCTGGGCCGGTCAGTGGGATCGTTAGGTTGCTGGAATCATTTCCTGTTGCCCATCTTTACCAACAAGGCTCATGCTTTCTGTGTAGCCAGTCATCCTGTGAATGAGGGACCATGGTGAGTTGCTGCCTGCTCTGTGTGTGAATTGCACACTCACTGTGGATACATTGTTTATATAATATGTATCTGTGTCTCCCCAGAGCTCGGGCACAGCTTCCTACAGATGCTCCATGTCTTCTTCTGCTGATTTCTCGGATGATGAGGACTATAGTCAGAAGTCTGGATCTGCATCCCCAGCACCTGGAGACACCCTGCCCTGGAACCTACCTAGACATGAGAGGTGTAAGAGGAAGGGCTCAGGGCCAGCTGTCCTGGACCCAGCAGAGAGGGCAGTCCTCAGGATAGCAGGTGAGCTTCCCATCCCCTGGGGCCATGGGTTATTACTGCCTGATAAATCAGCACCTTGCATTGCATTGATTTCATTTAATGAGCAACATAGCTGTATCCAGAGAATGCATCCAGATCATTCTTAGTGTTCTCCAAGGTTCTATTATTGTCTGAGTTCTAGGTGATCCTGGCTGTTAAACATATACAGTGCTACTGTCACCGGCAGCAGAGGGGTTAAATATATTTGATACCTTCTCACATCATGAAGCAATGCTTGGCATCTTTTCAGCATTTAGGAGGAATTGATCATATTTTCATGAACAAAGATCAGCTAGATATCATCACTAGGGCTTTAGTGTGTTGATACATTTTACTTGTCATTTATCAAAAATATGTCTTGCTTCTGGTATGGAGCAATATTTTTCTTCTTGTTGCCAGCCTCAACGAATCTTATCATCAGGTGAGATGAATTGGAAAGTATTGTTGTGTTGTGTTGACCCTGGCAGCTCAGGAGTTAAGTCAGCAGGCTGACATATATTGTGGTGACTAAGCTTTTTGAGTCCCATTCCCCTCCATGGGCAGTGTGTTTATACAGGAAGCTTGGGAATCATTTATTAGTGAACCGTATAGGCATCCTTCCAGGATAGTGTACCCCATCTATCTACCCTCTAGCAACACAGATTGATTGCCTGACTTAGTCTGATAAGCTGTATAGCCTGGTGTTTGCTGTCTCTCAGTCCCTGATGACATATTTCTGTTTGATTGCTAGATTGTGTTGTTAGCAGTCATGCAAATGGAACTTGTTTGTTAAAACACCTGATGGCCGTGGTAACACAAAAATAAACAATGCCAAGTGTTCAAGGATAAGTGTTCAAGGATGTACCTGCTTTGATTCTCTATGTCCCTTTCAATAATAATAATAATAATAATAATAATTTATTATGGATTTAGCACAGACACATATGGCGGTATTAATACAGTTAGCAAAATGTGTCAGGTCATTTCTATTAAAATATATTCAGCAATGCTGTTTGTCGTTTTTCATTAACCCTCTGTGTGCTGTCTCATATTTCATATGCCGCCCATTGGTTATTAAAGCATATTACTAATTTATTTAGAGTGTGGTATTCCTTTTTATTTACCAGTCGCAGTTTGGTTGTGCTTAGTGTTTTTATATGAAAACGACAAGCATGTTTGAAATATTTATAGAATCATTTTTGGAGGGGAGGAAAGGTGTTGCGCAACCTTAGAAAGGTAAAACTGCAAGCTAACAGCCTCTCCTGGCATACTTTCACATGTAAGAATCCTGAGATATAACCCTATTTGAGCCATATAATAATGTAGAGCCATATTAATAGATGGCTTGCTAGACAAATTTGAATTTTTTTTGTCTTTGTTGGACTTTAAATATTTAACACTCTGCTTGCTAAGGTGTGACTTGCACCCTACCTAGCAAATGTTTATTGTTTCTTCTGGCTCTTCAACTGTTAATTTTAAATGATGTGGTTTGTATGCTATTTGTATACCCTTGAGTCATCATTTTCCCCAAGGTCATGCTGTACAATATACAGCAGATCAGTTCAACACTAATGGGAAGTATACAGGCACTGGCAGACACTGGATAAATGCACTGTCTCTATGGTTTAGAATAAATCTAATGGGTGGTAAATGCAGATAAAATCACAATCTTTTATTAGCGGTTTGCTCCAGTTACATAGCATCAAGCTCTAAACCTCCATTATGTGTTAATAATACCTTAATATTGTGCGTTGGAAATAAACTGCTGTATTGTGTAAATATTTCATTCTTTTGACACCCAACATAAGACCAATATACAAATCATGCTGTAAAACATTGATTATTGAATGCGTAATTCCTCACTGTAAGTGCCGTGACTATTCAGATATTTATTGATTTATGAGAGAGACTGATGACATGTCGTTGTGTATTAACTGAACTGTTAACCCCTTACATGCAGAACAGGGAGAATTGTGTGCATGCTGTCATAAAAGGATTAGTCATTCACTAACCACTGACTATACATATTTATTTATTAGTTAGATGCAGGAAGTGGCTGGTATTGGGCATGGGAATAGGTTTTACATTATGGTTAATTACGCACCACGATGATAATGATGATATTTGGGTTATTTGCTTCAAGCATTGAGTAGAGTTGCTTTTGCTACCCTACCACTGACCACACTAATCCAATCTGATAGACTGTGTGTCCACATGTCTTTTGTTCTATCCTGTAGTCCCTTGTAGAGTCCCTAGTGACATTAATTGACACTTTCAGATTCTGCATGCCATATGGCCTTAAAGTGAAAGTACCATTTACATTTTGTGACTTTATTTTTCTTTGCATTATGTTCTTTTTATTCTCTAGCAAAACAGGATAAGCAAACCATATCGATTTGTCACAGTACCCATTGATTATTGCTGCAAAAGGCATTAGCACTATATAAATAAATGATGAAGATAATATTTTTAACCATGGACTGGATTAAAAACAAAGAAAACAGTTTAGCTCACTCAGGCATTGAATTAGTTAACCCCAAATGCTATAGCCGGATGCACATAGAATCCAAACATGCTTGTGAAACACTCTGGGGATCTTTAAATTTGGAAAAAGCAATAACCAATGGACAACCAATGATTCATGGATGGTAGGAAAGGCAGCAATCAGGGGGAGTGACAATTATCCTGTGCCCTCTCAGTGTCATTAGGATCAGTTATATAAACAAAAGCCTTTACTTCATTATATGTCCAAGATATTGCTTCACACTTTGTTGCAATTATGAGAGTAGAAAGAGATACAGGAGAAATATAGAGAGATTTATATATATTTTGGCAGTGCAAACTAAATATCTGCAAATATTTTACCTATTTTAAACTATTAGCATTTTTTGCTTTTTATTTGTGGTGTAGAGGTGACACCATTTTGATTTTAACCCCTTAAGGACACATGACATGTGTGACATGTCATGATTCCCTTTTATTTCAGAAGTTTGGTCCTTAAGGGGTTGAAGCAGCATTCAGGTACTATTCATGAATTTTATATCAGGCAAGAAAAAACTACTAAAGAACTTTTATACTGCTTAGAAAGGGTTTTGTAAACAAGTATCCAAGTGATATAAACAGCTAACCTCTTGACATTATACAAATAAAAATGTACCATGGTAATTATTAATACAGTTTCAACTGCTGTGACAGTTTAATTGTAGTTAGACTGTCTGTGGCTGCCCAAATATAGACTTACCGATGCAGCTCAATGAGAAGTCATAACAAGGCAGGGTGCTTTGGGCAGTTGCTGCCGCTCGAGTTCAGCTTCACTGCGCTAACCAAACCAGGAAGTAACAGGAACTGTTTCCTGCTTGAAAGCCAAGGGGCTGTAACCAGGTTAATTTCTAAAAGTGTCCAAAAAAAATTTTGGGTAAAAAAAAAATAAAAAAAAGAGGACACACTCTTCATGCATAAAGCTTTTCAGCAAGCTAAAGTGCCTCAGGGGTCTGGGGTGTTTCTTTAACTTACTTTAAAGTTTTTATTTTCTACTCTGTAAATTAAACTTGAATATGACAGAGAATTGAGCAGTGAGACTGTAGGGCCACGATGAATACACCAAATCTGCTTCATTAAGCTAAAATTGTTTTGGTGACTATAGTGTCCCTTCGAGGATAAAATTGCCATGATGTGACAGTAGCTGAGTAGGGGAATTTCTCCAAAGCAGCAATGTTTGTCCAACTATTCAGATTTCAGTTTGCTACAATTTGGAGTCAAAACAAAAATTCCCAGCAATGTAACCATTACAGCTCCCCATTGCAAGGTATCACATTGTTTTCGGATCAGAAGCTCTCGTCAAAGAGCAGGGTGCAGGGCTTCACTTATTGGCTAAGATACATCAGTTGATACTCAACCAATGCGCTAGCTAAGGACAGCAGAGCTTAGTTAAGGAGTTGCTTACTGAGCCATAGAGTATGCAGGGAGATGTGCCTGGCAGACCCCAGGTAAGAAGTCAAAGCGTTTTAAACAGTTTGACTCCTTACAATAGGGGGCCCCGTGGGACTGCTATGTTTTGGTTATAGTACTTGGAGTATTCCTTTAATGAATAACTCTGATATCCTAAATGTATCTCTGATATAACGTGCATGCATGCGCCCTGCAACAGAGTTCAAGAACACAAGGTCGGTGGAGGAGCAAAGGGGGAGAAGGCAACAGCAGTAAAGTAGAGTGCACCTGCCATATCTGTTAGCAAAGGGGAGTAAACGGAATGTTTCATTGACAGCCGGGGAGATCTTTCAGAATGTAGGTATAAAAGTGCCAATTTCTAATTCTAATGAGCAGTTAAAATGGGAACCTCCATGCACATGAAGTACTTCAGCATTAAGTGTTTGACTCCCACCTTTTTGAGCTCAGAATATTTGTTGCGCATAAATATATCACAGCTCCATTGGAAATAAACTCGCAAAAATAGTAGTTTAAATAAAACATTCATTTAGTTATATGTATATGTGTCACTTGGGAATCATGGAAAACTGATGAGGGAACTTGGGTAAAAAAGCCAAGCTGAAAAAAATTACTTTTGTGGAGATGCTGCTAGGAGGTGCTTTCTTACCTGAAGGGGCTAAACCATTCTCAAATGGCTTAACCCCAAAGGTTTCTTTCAGTACCGAATCCATTTCCCCCTGTGACAATTGGCTTTCAGGAAGCGCGGAGTGCTGATTGGTTACAGCGGTCACCTGACACTCTAAGCCAGTGATGGCGAACCTATGGCGTGGCACGCCGGGCGCTCTATGTGGACAGCCATAGGTCGCGGGGGAGGGGGCCGCTGGCTGTCTGCATCAATGCAGAGTAGGCACATTGAGGACACGGAAGCAGGGGGAGGGATCTAGGAAGCAACTCTCCTGTCCTCCCGTGTTGAGCGTTGCCGCTTTTTACCATGGCAACGCTCCATACGGATCGTGCGGGAGGACAGGAGAGCTGCTTCGCAGACATATATTTACCACCACCGGACCACCAGGGATCACAAAAGGTAAGAAGAAGGGAGGGGGGGATAAAGATTTAATATACTTTTTTTTTATGTATCTTTGCCACCCCCCGCACACACAGTACCCATATCACCCCACACAGCACACCTACCCCCCCACTCACACAGCACACCTACCCCCCCCACACAGCACCCCTACCCCCCACACAGCACAGCCCCCCTAGTCTGTGTGTGTGTATTCAGCATTCAGCAGTGTGTATTCAGCGGACTGTGTGTGTATTCAGCAGTCTGTGTGTGTGTATTCAGCAGTCTGTGTGTGTGTACGTATGTATTCAGCAGTCTGTGTGTACTCAGCAGTGTGTGTATTCAGCGGACTGTGTGTGTATATTCAGCAGACTGTGTGTGTGTATTATTATTATTATTATTATATTATTATATTCAGCGGTCTGTGTATGTGTATTCAGCAGTCTGTGTTTGTTTATTCAGCAGACTGTGTGTGTATGTATTCAGCAGACTGTGTGTGTATTCAGCAGCCTGTGTGTGTGTATTCAGCATTCAGCAGTGTGTATTCAGTGGACTGTGTGTGTATTCAGCAGTCTGTGTGTGTATTTAGCAGTCTGTGTGTGTATTTAGCAGTTGGTGTGTGTGTGTATTAAGCAGTCAGTGTGTGAATGTGTTCAGCAATCTGAGTGTATGTATTGCATTTGTTGGAGATACTAATAAATCTAAGCTTAATTTGATCTATTTATATCATTATTTAAAATTTGTATCATTGTATCACACACAGCACCCCTACCCCGCACACACACAGCACCCCTACTTCTTACACACACACACACACACACACACATCACAACTCACACAAACACAGCACCCCTCAGACACACACTGCATCCCTCACACACAGCACTCCACACCCTTACAAACAAACACATACACTGCACCCCTCAATGCAGTATGTGTGTGTATTCAGCAGTCTGTATGTATTCAGCAGTCTGTGTGTGTGTGTGTGTGTGTGTATTCAGCAGTCTGTGTGTGTGTACGTATGTATTCAGCAGTCTGTGTGTACTCAGCAGTGTGTGTATTCAGTGGACTGTGTGTGTGTATTCAGCGGACTGTGTGTGTGTATTCAGCGGTCTGTGTTTGTGTATTCAGCAGACTGTGTGTGTATTCAGCGGACTGTGTGTGTGTATTCAGCGGTCTGTGTGTGTATTCAGCGGTCTGTGTTTGTGTATTCAGCAGACTGTGTGTGTGTATTCAGCGGACAGTGTGTGTATTCAGCGGACAGTGTGTGTATTTAGCAGTCTGTGTGTGTATTTAGCAGTCGGTGTGTGTGTGTGTATTTAGCAGTCGGTGTGTGTATGTATTAAGCAGTCGTGTGTGAATGTGTTCAGCAGTCTGTGTGTATATATTGCATTTGTTGGAGATACTAATAAATTTAAGCTTAATTTTATCTATTTATATCATTACTTAAAATTTGTATCATTGAAATTGTTGTTGTGTTCTTCTTTTAAAACAAAAGTTGTTAGTTCGGATAACTTTAGAATTGTTTTTTCTAAACTTAAAACCTCATTATTCACTTTGAGGAAAAAAAAAGTTGGCATGTATTGCGGTTTGGGAACTCAGGCTCAAAAAGGTTCGCCATCACTGCTCTAAGCCAATCAGTAGCTTCCCATTCATAAAAACAAACAAACACGGTTTAACACCTTCAGGTAAAAAAGTGCCATTTTGATGAAGTACTTTTGATGAAGTAGTTATGGTGCAGCGTAGTAGGGTATTTCTTTAAGGCTAATGTTTTGCAATCAATTGTCAGTTATCCATTAATCCAAGTTTTGTGAAAAATTGTTAACATATACAGGGTTATTTACTTAAGTGAGAATTTTTGGGATTCAAACAGAATCCTTACTGGAAGCATTTCTCCAGTAGCCTTACTGGAGAATTTTTTAAGTTTTGCTACTTTGACCTTAACCCCTTAACCCCTTAAGGACACATGACATGTGTGACATGTCATGATTCCCTTTTATTCCAGAAGTTTGGTCCTTAAGGGGATAAGGACCAAACTTCTGGAATAAAAGGAAATCATGACATGTCACACATGTCATGTGTCCTTAAGGGATTAAAGGATCACTATAGGGTCAGGAACACAAACATGTATTCCTGACCATGTAGGGGTAAAACCACCATCTAGCCACCCTGGCCCCCATTTGCCTCCCTATAAATATACAAATCTTACTTGTATTCAAGCCTGAAGCTGCTGGCTTTGTCCCTGTTTCCTTTAGACCTACCAACTGCCTGCTGACATTAGCAGAAGTGGTAGCTTGATCCAATCACAGTGCTTCTCCATATGATTGGCTGCGACTGACAAGGAGGCAGATCAGGGGCAGAGCCAGCATGATTCAAACACAGCCCTGGCCAATCAGCATCTCCTCATAGAGATGAATTGAATCAATGAATCTCTATGAGGAAAGTTCAGTGTCTGCATGCAGAGGGAGGAGACACTGAATGTTTGGATGCATTTTAGGCAGCCATGACCCAGGAAGGATCTCTAACAGCCATCTGAGGAGTGGCCAGTGAAGTTATCACTAGGCTGTAATGTAAACACTGCATTTTCTCTGAAAAGACAGTGTTTACTGCAAAAAGCCTGAAGGTAATGATTCTACTCACCAGAACAAATTCAATAAGCTGTAGTTGTTCTGGTGACTATAGTATCCCTTTAAATTTCATATTCGCTTTTAATTCCTGATAATTCTCACTTTAGTAAATATTCCTAACAAAACTACTTTTTATGTGTGCCTGTAAGTAAATGTGTGCAGACTGTGTGTGGTGTCACAAGCAACTGCAATTGTAGGAAGTGGCTATGTCTGTCTGAGCAGTCCATTTCACAACATGGGATCCAATTCACATACCCTAGTTGGGCACTTTTTGTTCGAAAGGAGAATACATTTCCAAGCATAATGGCACGAAAAAAAATAAATCATGTTAATCATGTGAACATCAAAGAGATTGGAAAAGCAAGATCTTTAAAAGAAGACAAGGGAAAAAAAGAGACTGACATTGATGAAAGGAAGGGGAAAGGTCAACAAATTTAACATGGAAAGCATGACAATAGGGAAGAATATTGTATGGGGATATTACTAATGAGAAACATCTCACATGTCAGAATGAGAGCTGTTATCCTGGTCAATTTTCAGATATCTGCATTTGACTGTTTAGTAATTTATCTGTTTAGCAAATGTAGTTGGACAAACTCTGAATGATGGATATTCAATCAAAAGTACCAAGCTGGGACCAGAGCTGTGTTAGTCCATATTTCCTAAATGAGTTATTTTTGCCTTGTCTTTGCCGTTGGAATTAAATTTGTTAGAATTTCGAATTTAGTGAATAACCCTAAGGGTTTATTTAAAGGTTTATGCCAAAATAGCTAAATGTATTTACTTTAGTTTGGCACAAGATTTGAAATTCAGTTGGAATTCACTTTGGAATCCAGTCAATTCACAATTTAGTGAAAACAACCCTCCTTGAAAATTAATATATTTGGGTAGATTCTGTTCCAAGGATATTAAGCTGTACATACATAGTAATTTGATATTGTTTCACGATTTCCATCCCTGAAAATACAGCAATGTGCAAGGTTTTGTTTTTTTAACTTATTTTAATTCATCAACACCTGTTGTTGTTTCATGATCCAACACAATAAAATATTAACTGTATAAATATTAATATTTTTGTACATCACCAGCAGATGGGGAAACATACAAAGTACCTCAGCTGTGGTCTCTTAGAACCTTAGTACACACATATTCTCACATCTATATTAGTTAACAATTAAATAGTCCTGGTAACTTGAGAATCAAATGGAAAATTTAGGGTAAAATAACAGCTTCAAATATCGAAAATGTAAAAATTACAGTGCTTTGCTATATATGTTGCTTTGTTTCTTTAAATGAGAAATGCATAGACTTGTTTTTTCTCTGAAAATTGTTTGTGTTGTAGGTGCATTTGAAATGATTAAGCTTCTATTTATACAATGTTGAATAACGATCTCACTGCACTCCACAGTTAATCTGATTTTAGTGAGTAGATTCCATAAAGTTGTGCTTGCGATGCCTTCTGTTACCGGAACCATGCAGCAGCATTAATATATAACAGAAACATAAAAACTATTAACGAGACAGACAGTGATAGCCAGTTGGCTTCTTTAATGAAAAGCTATGATGGAGGAAGGCAATGGAGCAGAGAGTATTATGTGTCTGAGCACAGGCTGATCTGGAGTTGTGCTGTTTGTGCCCACTCTGCAGGTGTTGCTGGGAGGAGAGAGATGTCAGCTGGGACCATCTGTTACCAAACAATGCTGTATTAGAACAATTGCTTTGGTCATAATGGTCATAAAAACAAGGCTATAGCAGTATAGCTTATTATATATAAAAACAGTTAACATGTTTACTATTAACAGTATAGTATCTATGCGTAGCCTTTACCCATCTCTACCAGGAAGGGGGCAGCAGAGCACCCCTCCCTTGTGCAGTGTAATGCAGTCTCCATTCAGTCCACTGGTTGGTTCCAGAGCCTGTCACATACATTAGATGCAGTTATTGCCAGTAAAAGCTCTGCTAATAGGTTTGTTTTCCTGATTTGATTTGAACATTAAAGGAGGAGATATAACTAACAAATAACCCTTTGTGTGCAGGGTGGAATTGTAGCAGTTTTTTGTTACAAATCATTTGGAATGGTTTTATATGTGTGTAATTTTACTGGTACAGTCCCCACTGCTGTATTTTTTCTACAGCCATTGTATCATGGGATGTTATAGGCTGACCAACCTCCTATTTGATGCAGGATGCTAATTAAATATTCATGCTTTTCAGCCACTGGCCTCCTTTGCAGCTCTACCGTATGCTGTTTTCATATTAGAATAGCTATCCACGTTACAGAGACATATTGATAGACCACCCTCCAGCCAAAGTAAATAAAATAAAAATAATAATAAAAGGGGGTCGGAGCTTGGCAGCCACGCCGAGCGGTCGCACATTTCATGGGCTCCGAGTCAAACTGCTCATAAACGGCTACAAAAATAGCAAACAGACCTTCCAAACTTTCAGATTGCCTGCACAAAAGCCCCAGAAACAGGGGCCTCCCACGGCAGCCTCAATCGACAGGAGTTCCGACTGAAACCGACAGTTTCTCCCCGGAGATTGACCTGAGGCCTGCGGGGTGCCTGAACGGACGTCACGAGGTAGGCGGCCGATCCCTTAGCCGCGGTAGTCTTCCGGGCTGGAGGTCTCCCCGGTATACTCTACCTCTCCCACCCCTGCCGGTGGGGGTCATCCCGGCAACCACATATGGAGATCCAACAACAAGGAGCCAACCAGGCCCTCTCAGCACAGCTGAACAAACAAGGAGGGGAAAACATGGCGGACAACACGTGCAGCACTGCGCCTTGCACCATACTGCTCTCTCTGTCGGAGAGGATCGACCGTCTGTTGCATGATTTCTGGGCCAAACTAGCCTTCTGCAGAGACAAACCTGAGGCGGTATCACCGACAGGGACACAACAAAAACCAGCACAACAACCAGCAAGCCCTGGCGGAGGCCGAGAAACAGCCTAAATCGCCGGGAAGAGAGTGCTGGTGATCCGACGACGACCTAAGCCTAGAGTCCACAAACCCAAACCACCGGCATGCCGCCCACAGAGAATGAAATACAAGGGGGCTCAGACCCAGAGAGAGCTGCCATACTCTCTCCAGCCACGCTGCTCACCATCTGGAACACCATCCGATGTAGGGGCAGAATCCACACATGGAGTATGGGAGATGGAAACCAACGGGTCGGAGAACACGACCCATAAAATCCAAGGCCCGCATCAGCCTTCCTGGGCTGAGGGCCCGAAAGGGAGATACCTTACTGCACATACCTGGACGGGACATACCCACCTTGCAACCGCCCGGGTCCTCGCTTGTGGTGCAGAAAGTGACCGGAGCGGTGGGAACAGCGCAAGGACCCTCGAGAAAGCCTGGGGCCGGCGGCGCAGCCAAACCTGGATATGGTCCCTAGAACCACTTGCTGTCTGCTTCCCGATCGTGGGCATAGGGTGACCGCGAGACCACATATCTGGACAGTGCCATGGCACACTCGCTGGGACAGCTCTGAATAGGAAGATGGTCACTGCCTCCTGAACTTTAAAAACCGTATCGACAATGCATATTCTGCTCTTGTTTAACTAGAAAATAACCCCATCCGTAGCTCAGTGATGTGTTTCTTAATAAGCATAATCAAATGCAGACACGCCTCAAGTCCTGGGAGGTTTAAAATTGTTAAGCCTGCCATATACATCTTATACATCTTATACATCTTGATTAATCCTGCAGGAGATGTGGCCCATAGCCTAAACGGGCTCTACATTTTGAATTAACTTTAGAATTTATTTGTTGAGTTACCTGTACCTGTGCCTTACTGAAATACAAACCTTTAGCTGCCTAGCATAACACACCTGTAAAGTTACATAAACCACTCATGCCCACCGCTTACCGCAGTGATGGTTATGCATGTCTTGTTTCCCCCGTTTTTCCGTGGGAATCTTTGCTAATTCATCCAGTAGAGTATTTGTGAGGTCAGGCACTGATGTTGGATGACAAAGCCTGGCTCGTAACCTCCACTCCAGTTCATCCCAAAGGTGTTTGATGGAGTTGAGGTCAGGGTTCTGTGTGGGTCAATCAAGGTCTTCTACACCAAACTCTTCCAACCATGTCTTTATGGACATTGCTTTGTGCACTGGGGCACAGTCATGATGGAATAGCAATGAGCCTTCCCCAAACTGTTCCCACAAAGTTGGAAGCATAGTATTCTCCAAATGTTCTTGGTATGCTGATGCATTTCCCTTCACTGGAAGTAAGATGCCTAGCCCAACCCCTGAAAAACAGCCACACACCATTATCCCTCCTCCACCAAACTTTACAGTTGGCTTAATGCAGTCAGGCAGGTAACGTTCTCCTGGCATCCTCCAAATCCAGACTCCATGATCAGACTGCCAAAGAGAAGCGTGATTCATCACTCCACAGAACACATTTCCACTGCTCCAAAGTCCAATGGTGGCGTTCTTTACGCCACTCGATCTGACTCTTGGCTTTACGTTTGGTGATATATGGCTTGCATGTAGCTGCTTGGCCATGAAAACCCATTCATGAAGCTCCAGCTGCATAGTTTTTGTGCTGTGTTTAATGCCAATGGAAGTTTGGAAATCCTCAGCTATGGAATCAGCAGAGCATTCTTGACATTTACGCACCATGTGCATTCGGTGCCCCCTCTTTGTGATTTTAAGTGGTCTTTTGCTTTGTAGCTCAGTTGCTGCTGTTCCTAAACGCTACCACTTTCCAATAATACCACCTACAGTTTCCTGTGTCTATCTAGCAGGGATGAAATTTCACGAAGTGACTTATTGCAAAGGTTGCATCCTATCAGTACCACACTTGAATTCACTGAGCTCTTCAGAACAACCAATGTTTTTCACAATTGTTGTAAATGCAGACTGCATGGCTTGATTTTATACACCTTCGACAATGTCACTTCGGGCCCCCACCCGCCACTTATGTGTCTAAATGAAACTTCTGAATTCAATAATTAAGAGTTAGGTCTCAATACTTTGGTCCATATAGTGTGTGTGAGTGTATATATATGAGAAGGCTGAACCGGCAGCTGAAGCCTGTAGTTGGAGGAGTTACCCGGCCTATAAATACACAGATCTCCCCTTCCTCTGGACTGAGACTGCCTGGTTCAGTCCACCCATCACTCCCTTTATAAATCCATTCATCTTGGTGCACCCTCTTTTACAGGCCTACCCAAACGTCTGTTCCAGCACACCAGAACCGACTTACACCACCATTACTATAACACGGCTTATTGTATACGACCACAAATATGCCATACATTGGCTTCCTGTATCCTATAGAAGTCAATTCAAAGTGCTAACACATACATATAAAGTACTGAACAATTCTAGCTCCTCTTATATCTCTTTACAGATCCATAGGTATGCCCCTCCACGTTCCCTCCGCTCTGCCCGTGAACAACTCCTGACTGCTGCTCGCACTAGTACAGCCAACTCGCGCTTGCAGGACTTCTCGTGGGCGGCTCCCTTCCTATGGAATAGCCTGCCTACCTCCATCAGACTCTCCCCTAGTCTTTAATCCTTTAAGAGCAAAGAGCTCTTTAGTGAAGCTTATGGCCTCCCAGAGTAACCTCTACCTTACACACCTGTCTCTTGCTCACTCCTATAGGGCAGCACTGTACTCTCTCCTCCAGCCCTGCTTCACTCCCACCTTATTTGATTGCTATTTCCTGTTCTAATGTGTTTTATAACCCACCTCCTATAGAATGTAAGCCTGTTTGAGCAGGGTCCTCTTCAACCTATTGTTCCTGTAAGTTTTCTTGTAATTGTCCTATTTATTATTACATCCCCCCTCTCATAATTTTGTAAAGCACCACGGAATCTGTTGGTGCTATATAAATGGCAATAATAATATTAATAATATATATATATATATATATATATATATATATACAGTATATAGACAAAAGTATTAGGACATACCTCTTAATTATTAAATTATATAAGCTCAGTGACCTATATATAGTGTGCTGTGGTAAACTTACAGACTGACCACGATTCCTTTCTTCTCCATACTGGCCAGCTTTACATAGCGTCTCCTCTCGCCTGCATTTTAACAGAAATCTGTTAAAGCACCACTGTCATGGCTGCATCTGTTTTTTTTTTGGTTTTTTTTAAACCCCCTCCCAACTCCACTTTATGTTATTGTACCTCCTAGTCACCCCCAAATGCCCTATGGCCTCCCATTTTACCTTTTTAAAACACTTTATTTCATGCCCGGACCTAGGTCCTGAGCGTCGCCATCTTTGTGTGGGCAGATGAAATCCCTGGGGGATCATCTGCCCACACTAGATAGCGCTGTGAAATTCCCATGCATGCCCAGTTGAACACTTGGGCATTTGCTATTGTCCAAAATTCAGATGGGAATTTCGGAAATTCGTTAATGTGTCAAAAAGACGAATGAATGAATAGAAATTTAGAACCAACCAAGTCTAAATTTGTGACTGCTCACTATTGTAAAAGAAAGCTTGGGGACCCTTTGTTGAAATATGATATAATTACATTAAAATTAATTTTGCAAAACACTGTAATCACACTGCATACCTTCAGAGGGGTCTCCATTGCACTCCAGAAGGCAGCGTTTCTAGTAGTTTTCTAGTAGTTTCTACCAATGTATATGGGCAGTTACCTGGGCTTCTTGAATCATGTGTCAATTCCAATCACTGGGAACTTACTGATGTAGCATGCAGAAATCAATTTAGGTACTGAATCAGGGGTTATAAATCATTGAACAAAAATATGTATATTATATATATTTGCCTAAAGATCAGTTCCTTATCTTCTCACAAATTGATGCAGTGTGTGACTTTACTGTAAGCACCCTTACCACAGATACCCTGTGGAACATTGCATTACATAGTCTCCTAGCTATACAAGTGGAATAAAAACAAGGAGGAGGAGAAGAAAACAGAAATAGCAGTTATATTTAATCTATGCATCTGAATGAAATGTGACTAGCACACCTTAAGATAAAATTGTATTTCTGTGAAGTAGCACCTTGCCATTTCCCCTGTACCATTGTTTGCATGTTGGTGAATGTACTCTTTAGCCACACACTCCTGGTCTTTCTATATAAATCCCATGTGACACTCAGCTCATGCTGCCCCAACCTAATAAGGGCTCCACATGGGTGCATGTTTGTGGTACACATTGCTGGGATTTTACATTGGCTGTGGTGTGCTGCCACTATTAGTGACTCATTGCATACTTAATATGGCATTGTTGGGTCAGCTGTTCTACAGATATACGAGTGTATCAGGTGACTGTCAGATATGCTTTGTTTTTGGTAGAGTTATTTTATTATAAAGAATTCCTTCTACTTGTCGATGATTTCTGGGAGCTAGTTTTTGCTGCCATTGTGTGAGTGGATAGATGTGATGGAGATTTCAGTAACCTTTTTAGACAACGTTTAACTTCTCTTTACTATTTCACTGTAACATCCTTTTTGTTGCTAGTGGTTACACCTTTCATTTTGACAGTGTAGCTTTGTAAATAGAGTTTTTTGGAAACATTTTAACACACGCTGCTCCAGCAGATGTGACCTGGCTGACAAAGTGTTGATGAGACCATTCATGTGTTTGGCACTGGGAAGACTATTGTGTTAGAAGCTGTGTCTGACTCCTGGATCATGCAGAGCTAGAAATGTGGAAAATGTGGAAATGGATATTTGTGGATTTCTCTGGGTGTAACACTCTCATTCCCCATACACAGGGAACCATGACATGTCCCTGGTATCATGTTATAATAATACACTGTATAAAGCAGTGATGGTAGTCTTGACATCCCTGATGACTGACTTCAGGTTTTCAGCAAGGCTGGCTGAGGATAATGGGAAATGTAGTTTATGATCAGCTGGAGTGCCATTGATAGCCATCAGCTTCTGAGGACAGACTCCATTCCTATTAATATAAGTGTGAGCAGTGAGAGGGCATGTTCCCGTTATGTTGCTGTAGGTGAGGCCCCAGTGATGAGCAGGTACCATGCATGCTCCTACACTGGGTCCTCCCCCGGGGCCGAGACGCACAGAGGATGCTGCTCCCAGCCCCAGTGCGGGATTGGCTCGCTCTCCTCCGTTATATAGCCGTGGGCGGTTCCATCCGTCTTCCCGATAGAGGGGGAGCGCACAGAAGAGCTGTGTAATGGGCTGGACACCGCCCAGTCCATGCGCAGCCCTGGCTGTCACTGGAGAAGTCCTGTGACAGCTGTCCGGCACGGGGGCAGTGACAGCGGCCCGGCGGGGAGGAGGCTCGGCACAGACAGGGGCGGCTCCTGGCAGCGCTCCCCTCCTCCTGCCTATCGTCCATCCCGGCTCTTCTCTTTGCAGGCTGGTGGCCGGAGCCCGGGGTCTGTAGTCATGGCTCATTACACGGCCAGTGCTTCCTGCTCCCAATATCCCCGCACTGATGAACAGGAGTACCTGCAGGCTTATGAGGACGTGCTGGAGAGATACAAAGGTAGTGAGCATGGGGACAGGGAGCATGGACTCAGTGCTGGGAGAAGGGCACTCACCCTAAAATAGCCACCAGCCAGCCAGCTAGTGTCACTTACTGCAGACATGGCAACTTATCGTATATGGGAAGGGATCCCACTCACATGGGCTGGCCTCCTATCACATCCATAGTCTGTATCTCCATCAGAAAGCAGACAAGTGCATAACTTAGTATGCTTGTCATAGTATGAAAATGGGGCTGGCACACACAGACTAAAATTACCCTGAACTTTGCTGTCTACACACTGTATAAACATAGAATAATTACCCTGCCCTATATAATGGTTATTTATAATGTATCCTGGTGTTTGCATACATGGAGTACATCACCATTCCTACTACCATGCTTTCTATTCTTCTTTTAGCAATTTGTATTGAACTGCTGCTGCCTTGTGTCTCATTCATAGACTGAATCATGTGTTGCAGTGTTCTTTATAAATCTGACTTTGATTCTACTTGCCAGCCTCAGGAAAGTGAACTGTGTATATAAGATCCAATCCCTGCTATTCTATAAAGCCTGGGTGTTCTTTGTTAATGTCATTCTGTGAGCTTTGGTTTGTATGTAACCTATTTTGTATACTATATTCAGCAAAGGTTAAGGTTCTGATTGCACCTGCTTTTGTTAGAGGTTTTGGTGACGATTAGAGTTGTATATGTTGGTATACTGTATTGGTAGCAAGGGGTAAGTAAAATCTAACTTTTGTTCACACTGGTCAATGTCTCACATGTCCTTTTTGATTAATTATCTACAATGCGCTCATTTATCTATATACAATTTATATAATGGTAATTGTTTTGTTGATGGTTATTGCATATAGCTTAGAACAAGGCAGCGTTCCTGTCCAGAAGCTTATTGCCTTTATGCGAAGATACCAGTAATCTGATTGCAGCTCAGTAAGACACTGCCCTTTTTATGTTGGGTGTAGACTGTACCGTGTCATTCGAGGAAGATTAGACTAAGGCTCTGATCTGCTTGTTCAATATGAGCACTCCTTTCTCCTTTACTGTTTCCAACAAAAGACGATTTATTCAAAATAGATAGGAGATAGATTTGTTTATATTATTGCTGAGCAATAACTGTGCAATGTCTCTAAACATTGGAAAATTAAGGGTTGGCCTCCCTCCAGCCTAGATATATTGGGTGTGTTTTACATAACCTAATCATTTGGAATTCCATTGTCCTAATTTATTTATGAGTTTGCCATTTTTTCTCGTTAGCTTTATTTGGATAAGACCCATATTCACCAGCGTGAAACATTACATATACATGGTGACACAATATTCAGTCTGTGGAGCAGTTAATCAGGATATTGTGTGATGTTAATAGTAGGTGTATCAAGTAGTAAGAAGAATTTGCATAAAAAGACATTGATTCACCTGATACCCTATTCCAGGGATGTGTCTACAACATGGTCGCTGACAATCACATGAACACCATTCCATTTTTAGAACTGTAGATAAGTGTAAATTCAAATAGAACTCAGACCAACACCAACACTTGCTGTGTGCAAACCAACACAAAAATATCCCAAGTCTAGGGAGTGTTATTGGATTTGTCTTGTTGAGTTTGTCAAGAGGGATCCTATGAATCCTGACAAGAGATAGGTTAATGGTTTATCTGCCACTTCATTCAGAAGAGTGGGGTATATTTATATTAACCATTTCCCTAATAACATGCTTACATGTGTGTCAGGTGTCACTTTACATTGCATTACAAATAAAATACCTTCTCCTCCATTTCTATGCTGGTTCTCATCTAACGTTCAAGCACAATTTTCTTCTGGGACTCTGAAGTGCGTCTCTGCCTAGTACAAAGGGACTATATCTTTTTTATAATTGCCTTCTTCCTTCTGCACTGTATTGGAGCTTGCACTGCTCAGTCTACACAGTGGTCCTGAATAGCAGCCCAGGCAAAAAGATTAAGAAAATTATTTTACTAGGGTATATCCGAAGGCTACTGTAGATGCTATTCGATATTTACTTTTCTAGATAGATTAACTTATTTATACAAGTGAGCATTGCAACCACAAACATATTACGCTTAAATTCTTATGACATTTGTTTATGTCTAGATGTGCTAATATCTGCAGTGTTTGTTGTGTTCATGAAAGCAATCCCAACACAATTTCTGTGATAAATCTGTTCAGGATTGAAAAGGAGACTGTCAGTAACATTTAACATATTAGTTTTCTGCAATCTAGAAAAAGGGAAATGCCAGGGATAAATGCTGTTTTTTTGCTCAAAGAACAGCCCATAGATTCCTTCAAGGATTGGATACAATTACTGAAAATGACGTGTTGATTCTTTCATCTATTAAGAAATACAGTGTACTATATCTTTAAAGACAAACCAAATAACATTTTGTTTTATTTTGGAGCAAAAAGGCTAATAGCATAACATCTGGTTCTCCCCTTTCTCCCCCAATAATGTATTTTTCTGTAGGTGTATAATTGGCTGCATTGTTCACAGACAAATTAGTGTTGCATTAACTTTTTTAGCTCTCACATTTTTACTTTCCAGGCAACACTGGTGTGTTTCCATCAGTGACCTCATATTTTTGGGCAGAAGAACTATTCCTCAGTGTATATAGCTTCTACATTTTGAATTGTGATTCCTAAACCATAACACTAATTTTATATTAACTGGAAATATTTATTTGTGTGTTTCCTGAGATCTGATTGGCTGCTTTTTTGTGTTGTCCTTTGGGAAGTACTCTGATTTATCAAGTCTCACTGAGAGATTGAGGTTATTGATTACAAAAGCAAGCAGCAGCACTAATTGGTGCTACGGCTGTATTTCTGTGATGAATTCAGGATTTATGAAACATACCGTGGTAATCACAGAAATACATTGAGGATATGCATTTTGATCTTAACTGGAAAGCAATCATAGTTTTCAAGTAAACATCTATATAAAGGAAACTATGTGTCTAAAATAATTCATTGGAAAAAAAAATTAAATTAGTAAAAATTGCACCAATAATTCCTTAGCTATAAAAACGTCTCATTTAAATGCTTGTGTTAGATAAGCTATGAGGAGAAATTATCCATTATAAAGCTTCTCATTAACTTTTGTCATTTTATTGAGATTTTGGTATCATAAAAAACATTCATACTATGTATAAATTTGTACAAGTGCTGTTTTTAAGTATTGTGTCCATTAAAATTAATTAATATAATGGCTGTTTGGACTAAAATTCTTGTAAGGCTCAATCCAACACTGGGTTAGTTTGATTAAAATTGTATTCAATATTATCTGTTTAGCAAGTAAGGTTTTTAGGGGGTTTGATAAACTGTATGACAGCCAGAAATCAAGAGCATTTACACTGTGTGTGTAATTCACTAAGGCATAGGAAGCCTGTCCAAGGCTTCATGCTTTAGCACACTGACTGACACAAAATACAGAAGTTGATAAAAAAAATATATATTGCAAGCCAGGATGATCTGATTCCAGGTAGCTGACTGACGTATCCGGGAGGCGGGGCCCTACACTCAGAAAAACAAAATAATTTATTTATTTCATGAGTGATTTTTTTTTTTTTTTTAAAAGAAACAATTCATGGAGAGGGCATCTACACCATAAGCACATGAGTAAGATGAAGTGGTTATGGTGCTTAGAGTGACCTAAAGATAATATTTAATCAAGTATTAACACATAATCTTGTTCTATTTAGATTTCTATTAGCAATAAAATATCCTTAAACCTGGGATGCTGTAATTGGGTATCATGCTAATGTGTGACAACTGACCAGTCTGAAAGTGCTGACTAGATTTAGATGTGACTTACAAGAGGATTCGATATAGTGACTCTCTGTAGGATCTGTGTCAGGCTCTCAGCTTTCAAACACTGGGGTAAGCTTGGATAAATGACTTATTGTTGTCGCAAACCAAAACCATGATTGGAACAAACAAATGTCCTTAAAAAGCTCCTCATCAGCTGAACAGGCCAGCCTAACACACCCTAGGACTCACAAACAACAACCACGCAATTCTAAGAAGGCATAGAAAGGATATAACAAGGGGACTGTCTAAACTCCTGGCTACATACTTCATAATACTCTGGGATGGTATCTAAACTGTAGGTTAAATAACAAACATCTAACCAAACAAAGAAAAATCCACTGCCAGGCGTCACCATAAAAATGGACACTATTGTATAATCAGTCCCTGCAGGCCTTTTGCTGTAAACACTGCCTTTTAAAAGAAAAATCAATGTTTACATAACAGCCTATAGGAACACCTCCAATGGCAGTCACTCAGACGGCCACTAGAAGTGCTTCCTGGGTCAGTGCTGCACAGTGTGCAGCTCTGACGTTCAGCGTCTCCGCGCTGTGCATCTAGACACTGAACTTTACCCATAGAGATGCATTGATTCAATGTATATTTATGAAGAGATGCTGATTGGTCAGGGAAATGTTTGGCTTCACCATTGCCCCAGCTCCTTGACTGATATAATCAGAATTGACAATCATAGCCAATCTAATACTTCCAATTTTCATGATGTCAGCCAAGGAAGCGGATCTAAGGTGGAGCCAGCCGGATTCATGCGGCGCTAGAAATAAGGTGAGTTTTTGCTATATTTAGCAGGGCCCAGGGGACCTAAATAGTTAGTTTAACATTAGAGGGTCAGGAGTACATGTTTGCATTCTTGACCCTCTAGTATTCCTTTAAGGATCACTAACATTTCATGCCACCATGACAGTCTGAATAATAATTGGACCAGGACTCGTTATCTCAGAGGCAACGTCTTGGCCACATACAAGAAAAACAGATTTAGTTTAGCAGCTCAACACACATGTAAGTATCTCTTAACTTAACACAAACTCATGCAAAAAAAAAAAAATGTGGAGTGCTTTGAGTGGAAAGATATACCACATCAAATAAACCCAGTGGTGCGCTAATAGTAAACACTTACCCTTAAATAAGGGAATAGTTAACAAACCAAATATCTAAAAGAGGAAAGAAATTGACAAAATCTGGTGCAGTATATCTGGACAACTGGAGTGGTTTGAAAGATATATATGTAACACACTCACATGGCATAGAGCCCAGGGAGGAGAGGCTCAGGTCACAATCGCAGGGGTATTTATAGATACCGAACTTCTTCTATATGAAGATCCAGGTGCTCAGGAGAAAAACAGGGAAATGGAACACAGTTCCTAGTGTATTACCCTCAAGATATAAATATAAATTAAAATAATGCAGATAACTGCTCACCTCTTAGAGAGCCAAAAAAGCTGGGCTCTAAGTGTTATGGGCACTGTGCCTTTAAGAGGGCACAACTCTTCTTTTAGAAGCAGGAAGTTGCAGGAACTCAGAGGACTTGTGTAAATTAAAACAACTTATTCAAACAAAAAATGGTTAAAAGTAAATACAAATGAATAAAATAAAAATAAAAGGGAGTAGTCCCAAATAGTGTCCTGATCGTCAGAGGCAAGGCCTTTGTAAAGCAACCTTTGCATAGTTATAGTTCTGATTAAATATTTTAAAGAAGAGGTGTGGCTACGCTCTATTGAAGTAATATGGTTACACAGCAACCATGTGATTAAGCTACTAGTAAATCGCATTTAGATGTAGAGTGGTGCCTGTTTTACTCATCCCTGTACTAACATGTAATACCTTTTAGCATTGATGTCTCTAAATATTTCTGCTGTATCTATATGAGTATGATATATCATGTTGTCATCAGGTCTGCACAGAGATTGATATAATTGATATAATTACTTAATACATTTTTTGGCCTTTAACAGGTTAACCTCAAGCATCTGTGTGGGATACTTCACTGTTAAAGCTTTCTTCCCCTGATTTATAGAGCTTAAAGTGAAAAATTATCCATGCAGCAGAGCCCCTAGCTCTTCTCGTGATCTGGTTTTAATAGTTTTATTATATTGTTCCAACACCTGCCCATTGGAAGGCTGGTGTTTGTAGCACAAAAAAATGTCCTAGTACCTAATAATGTAGGTTAGGTTGCTGAGAGAATGGAAATGCAGTGTAACTGAAGCACTTGCTGGTCTCCCGACATACATTTTTACTGCTGCTTGACAAGGTATATTCGTCTTCTCTCACACAGTGTATCAATGGAATTCACAATAACACTGCACCTGGCAGAGAAAGAGGAATATAGAATGTCTGGGAAACACATTGAGTTAGATATAAATATATATTTTAATGAGGGCCTTGGCTTCCTTAAAGAGTCCCTGTAGAATGACATCATCAGTTTGCTTCTTGATATACAGACATTTTGGCAAAATGATCTAATCACATAAATATTTTACCGTTAATCACGGGAGACTTCATATAAAACCAAGAGATTTTTAAAAAGAAGCACATTACTCTGCATTTGAATTGATTTGAATTAGAGAGTTTGTCACATTTACATCATTGTCTTTGTATGGTATTTTTTTTTTCAGGCTCATATTTAGCCTTTAAAAAGCGTGTTAAAATAAGTTATTTTTGCATCCTTACCTATTTCATATAGATTTCCCTGTCTATCAGATGAGATCTGTAGCCAAGTAACTAACAGTTGTTTGTGAAATCACATATTTCTATTAGATATGCAAACAACCAGGCTGCCCCTTTAAGTACTTGTATTTGTTTTAAGCTTGAGAAATGCCATTTGGACTAGTTTTATTAAAGTCACACAAAGTGCCATTTATTCTGGAGTCCTTTATGAAAAGGGAATACAGCAAAGTAGGAAGAACACTCGCTGTATTTCGGAGAAAAAAAGAATGAATTGAGTACTGTGTTTTCAATATATATAATACATTATCCCATAGGAACCATTCACTTGGAGAGCACAGGATGTGACCTACTTTTTCACATCATGTCTGCAGCAGCAAGTATGACGATAGATACTGTTACAGATAAAAGTGGATTTGTCATAAAAGGTTTTCGTCAATAGAATTAACATGTATGGGAGTTGTATTTAGAGCAAATGAAATGTTTTAACAATATATTGAAAATAAATGTCCTATTCTATCACACATACCAAAACCCCTCTCTCTGATTGCCTGCTCATATTTTTTTTAAACCTGGCACTACAGGTTCATGTAACGAACACAGTGAAAGAAGAATGTGAGGAAATGGGTGGGCACAGTACTGAATCATATTTGGACCCTATTGGTGGTGGTTGGATAGAACCTCTGTGGCCCTTGTAGGCAAGCTAGAATTCCAATCAAATCTCTAGGATCAAAGTCATGAATATGTAGGCATTCTATGACTGAGACCATGTAGGGGGTTATGCAGGGCCGGTGCAAGGATTCTTGCCGCCCTAGGCAAGAATAAATTTTGACGCCCTCCTTATGAACGCAGCTACATTCCCTCAAAGGCTTATTCACTAAACTCTGAATTACACTAAATATACATTTAGGGAAAGAAGCACACGGAGTAGAACTTGTTATCCTGGCACTATAGCTTCCCCCTCCATCAAGCGCATCTCCCCTCGTGGTGCAGCAGGGGTTAAAACACATTCTGTCACTTACCTGGGTCCAGCAGTCTTTTGTGCTGGCTTGGTTCCGCCTTCGCTCCTCATTGGCCACGCTTGCAGTGGTATTTCCGTGACTGGACGTCCCCGTGCATAGCCACTAGAAGAGTTAACCCTGAATGGTAATTATTGAAGTTTCTTAAAAATTGCAATACTTACCTTTGCAGTGTCACTTACACAATCTCACTAATACACACTCTCACTGGCATACACACTTACACATTCTAACTAACTTACACATTCTCACTTACCTACACAGTGCCACTTGCACACGCTCACTAACACACACAGTGTCACCTACATACTCTCACTTATACACACTCTCACTGGCATACACATTGTCAGTTACACACTCTAACACCACTCAGTGTCACTTGCACACTCTCCCTAACACATACTCACTAACAGTGTCACTTGCACATTCTGACTAACACACACACACACAGTCACTTGCACACTCTCCCTAACACACACACACACACACACACACACACACACATAGTCACTTGCACACTCTCCTTAACACACACACAGTCACTTGCACACTCTCCTTAACACACACACACACAGAGTCACTTGCACACTCTCCTTAACACACACACACACAAACAGTCACTTGCACACTCTCCCTAACACACACACAGTCACTTGCACACACTAACACACAATGTCACTTACACACTCATTAACACACATACTGTCACTCAAACACAAACTTTACATAAAGTCACACTTTATTTACACACACAAAAAAAACAATTTACACACTCCCCCATTTACAAACATGCACACAATAAGAAATCCACCTTAACCATGACATACCTGGGTACTGTGAAGAGAAGAGGTCCAGGCTGCAGGATCCAGGATGCTGCTCTTTCTCCTGGGGGAGCAGGAGAGCCGTGCACTGTGAGCACAGCCTGCTTCCTGCTCCCTTCACCATGCTTCCGGTGTTCACAGGCTCCCCCTGCCTGCAGGAAGCACAGTGCTCTGCTCGGGGGATGGGGTTACCGCAAACCCCACTGCCCGAGAAGGTAATCGGCTGCAGAGGGAGCCCAGCAGGTGAGTGGCTGCGCTGGGGGGTGGCTAAGGAGCCGCTCACCCAGCACAGCATTCCCAGACAGCTACAGCAGGGCAGCCCACCGGGAAACCTCTCGGTTTGCGCCCCCTAGAGGCCGGCGCCCCAGGCGAATGCCTTATTCGCCTTAATGGTAGCGCCGGCCCTGGGGTTATGTATTAAACTATTCTGAAAAGTGGTCTAAAGTGCTAAAAGTGGGACTATCATTATTTTTTTGTTTTTATTGCCCGTTCTTACATGTAAAGACAATCTAAATAATTCTGTGTTAGGTTGCTCTCTTGGATTAGTTATCTTGAGGCAACATTTATGTAGGATTTTACAGATCTATCATTGTAGAAGAATTGTCTCCTGATTGGAACATTTCTAAGACAAAGCCTTCATAGGAAAAATGACAATAAACTGCATTACTTTCCATCTGATAAAAATTGGATGCCATAGGGCTACAATGTAGAGACCTTTGGAGGGGATGGCTTAGTAAACGGTGTCTACTTAAAATAGATGGGATTTACAAACCGAATACAGACTTGGGAATTAAAAACTGGAGTGCAGAGTGAATGAAATACTGGAACGCTGAAATGAATGCTAATTATCCAAGCTGTGATTATTTTAGTCTAGATTTTGCAATTCCATGTTCAGTTTACTACAATTCAGTGGTTAGTGATTAGACCTGACCTTTAAATACTTTAAACAATTGAGATGTGGTTTCGGGTTCCAACAAAACCAGCTGATTTTTAGTTTCCTGAATTAAAAAGTTTTATTGGGGTAGAAATTCACACACATACTTTTAATAAAGACCCAAGTTTATTTTTCAATTGTGTTTTAAAAGTCTGTGGATTTAGTCCAATCTGTTCATTAGGGTGACTATGGCAGATAAAACCATTTCTTTGTTATACTTTCCATAATGCATTCTTTTCACAACACTTCTGGTGCTTGAAATAAAAGAGCAGTATTCACATTTGGCATTTACAGAATAATTTATTCCACAGACGCATACCATATGTAGAAAGTGCTTTCAACGTCCAACAATGCTATTAAATCCAAATAAAACTTGCACACAGCCGTAAGTACATATGGGCAATCACTAAACACATCAGAGAGGAATTCGAAAGAGTGTCTTGGTACATAAAATAATTCAAACAAAAATATGGAAATGACTAACCTTCCTTCATTAAATTCACAAAAAGTTAGCTTTGTGGGTCAAATTACTAGATTTAAAACATAGTTTTCTTTTCAGCAAAATTGTGACATAATTTATGCATGCAGTGATGTATAAAATCATTCCTTTCAGGAATAATATCAAACTGACAAGCTGGCAAAGAATTATGGGAATTATAGCCAAACAAATACTGGAGGACTTTTGTCAGACACCTCTTCATATAACACAAATTCACATATATGTTGCGTATAGACCTAATCATACATTTTTATAGTAGTTCAGGGTTTACAAAAACACTCCAAGCACCATAAGTACTACAGTATAGTTTGACACTCATCTGGGCTCTGTGCTGCTTCCGGTCTTCTGTGAAGCACTTGACAACCACTTAATGAGTTCCTATCTAGCATCTAGCACAAAATTGACATTTGGCTTCCACAGCTAGAGACAGGAAGCAGCATGGAAGCCCAGAGGGGACACAAACAAATGTCAACCCAAGCTGAACCAGTTTGACAGGATTTGTAGGGATGGTGGCAAGGCATTCCTGGCTCCATATTCATGGTGTTTGCAGTATCCATTTAAGATACATTCTATGTGATATTTACATGTATAGTTCCTGTTTTTGAGGATGTACTGATTCCCAGCATGCACCTGACTTTCTCTTATTGACTGTCTCTTCATTTTCTGTATTCACTACTGGCAATTTGTTTTTAACGACCACTTAGTAAAACAGGAACGAGCAGATGATTGGTATGATGATTACTATAATGTTCATGATAAGTAGAGGAAGGCTGTTTTCCACCTACAATTTTCAAAGGTTAGTGTAATTTCTAATGCCTGTTGTAGTTTTAAAAAAACGTGAGTGCATCTAATAACAAGGACGTATCTAGAAGTTAAAAAAACAAACAGCTTCAGTAGATTATCAACAAACCTGCAGAATCTGTTGGCGCTTTATAAATACCAGTAATAAATAAAATAGATAAACCAGCTAGCTGTACATGTTGACCCAGGTGTGGGAAGACATACACAGCAGTGTTCTCTTTTTAGAAGTTGATTTTTGCAGTAGGGTGCTAACATGCGATATAACGGTAGATTGTCTCAACCATAAGTCAATGCAGTGGTTCTCAAACTTTTTAGACTCAAGGCGCCCTTAATATTTTCATATTTCTCCAAGGGGCCCCAAGTCAAAACAATTTCTAGCTTGTATATATGTACAGCGCCGCAGCATATACTGGGCTCCTGTTCGGCAGAAATGCTTGCCATTCAGACGCAGATCCAGAACCTAATCTTGGTAGGGGCACTGGTATGTTATTTAAAAAAACAATCTGTAGTGGTTATAGTGCCAGGAGTGCCATGGTGCTCTCACAGGGTAAGTAGTCAAACTGTTTAGGAACAGTTTGACAACTTACCTGGGATCTGTAGGGATAGGGGCTGTATTAGAGGATAGGGGAAGTAGTGTGTGAGGGGTGCAGTGCAGTGTGCATGTGTGGGTGTGAGGGGTGCAGTGTGTGTGTGTGTGTTTGGGTTGCAGTGTGTATATGGGGCTGCATTCTCTTTATGAATGTTGTAGTGTGTGTGTGAGGGGTGCAGTTTGTGCACGGGCAGTGTGTGTGGGAGTACAGTGTGTGTGTTTGGGGTTATAGTGTGTGTGAGTGTCTATCGGGGGCAGTGTGTTTGTATGGAGGGTCAGTGTGTGTGTATGGGGGGCAGTGTGTGTGTATAGGGAGGGTTATTATGGGTCTGTGGGGGTAGGAGGGGAGATTAATAAATATATATTTTTTAAATTTAAAATAAAAACAAATTTCATATCCCCACTCCCTTCTTACCTTTTCCTGGGATTGGAGACAGTGCTAATCCCTGGTGGTCTGGTGGAGAAGCCCTGGTGGTCCATGTGGTGAAAGTGCATTCTAGCATCTCCTGAAGCTAGAGTTCACTCTCGCGAGATTCAAAGCATTGTCGTGGTAACTGCGGCAACACTCCGAGCTCACGAGAGGAGAACCTGGCGGAGCTGCAGGTTAGAGCTCCCCCGGGTCCTCTCTCCCTCCTCTGCTGGCTCCCAACATTACAGTGCTAGCGGGCCAGAGAGGGAGATCTTTGATCTCCCCTCCAGCCCTGCAGAGCTGGCAGGAGAGAGCGGCATGGACGGTTCCCGGTGCTATGATCATACGATCATAGCACAGGGGAAATATTTTGCAGCGCCCCTGTGTACTCGGCGCCGCAGCACACAGTTTGGGAACTGCTGAGTTAATGTAATAATATACAGTTATTGTACAGATTAGAGTCTAGAAGCATGCCATCGTAAAACACATCAGATTGTGTGAACTATGGTGGAGGATGTATAAAGGTGCTACTCACATAAAAGCAAGGCAAAAGGGGCAATCACCATCGAGTGCCGCTCCACTTTTATTGATTTTAACTTTTTCAGCTCCTATGAATTGTCACAGGCTCCCTGCAATAAATACCAAAATATTGAAAATATAGACATATGTAAGTAGAGTATAGTCATAGTTGTGTTTTTATATATTTTCTAAAAATCTAGTGTGAGATTACGGAAATGGAGGTTTATAGAACAGAGGTATCTTCCGTAGACCTTGTGTTTGTACATGCCATTGGCATGTATTGCAGTGTATGATAAAATACCTGTTTTCATTACTTGATTTCTATGATGATGACTGATGGGAAATGGCAAGAAGTGGCAAGATAATACGAGATGAAGCACGCCCTTTTTCCTAAAATGCGAATATACAGAAAGTTATCTATTTCATAGTTTGTTTCATAATCTTCAAAATATTGTGTTGGAATATCAAAAACTTCCCAATGCAATCTATGTGGGTTGCTATCTTTATGAAAATAAATAAAGCAACAATGTCCCTTTAAGAAAATAAGCCCAGCGTGACATTTATGACAGACTGATTATAGGGCACAGTAAAGGTCAGCTGTCTCACTCACCAATAAATAGATACCACTAGCACTGCAAGTAAAATGGGTTTATTGACTAAACCAGGTACTGAGGTTAATTGCCATGGATTTGCAAATTTTAGGCCATTCTCCATTTTAGACATTTTCCAGTTAGGTGATATATTAGGTCAACGTGGCATAAAACCTGCAGTTTCCTTGTAAATATTCCCCAATCTCAATTTTAGTGTCTTAACACCAAGGTGTCCATATTTGAGCAGGTATTTGTTACCATATGTCCCTATTCAACTAAATTTGTCACTGTTAACTTAAATATTTTATCTTCCCAATGTACAACACCGTAGTCTATGGCAGCCCATTATACATACTAATAATAGTCATGATAAAATATTAGAGGAAGTATCGTTCTCTGTGTTCTAAAAAAAACACTTTTTAGTGCTTCATCTGTATTGTAACAGAAGTGCTTTTTTAATATCACTCAAAACGTCTCCCAAATAAAGGCTTGTGTTTATTTGCCACTGAACAGTGGACACACATTCCAAATTATGCAGCATCATCATGTCATTCCAAAACTGGACACTCAGACACCAGGCCTGCTCCAGTTGGCTCTGCTCAACAGCTGAGGCCTGTGGGAACACATACAGGCCATGTGATATGGGTGAAAAGTCATTAACATGTAACAACATAAACATCCTTGAAAACATGGCTGTTTTTTTTACTCCATGTTTATTATAAAAGCTTATAAAAATTATAAAAGCATAAAAAAATATAACATATGCAGAGTGATACATATTAATTATAATAATAATGATCATACTAAAAAAAGGGGGGGGGATACACATGCTCAACAAAATAATATGTACATTCTATAATGCTAATAATGTTTGTTCATTGCCTTCCACTATAGTGTTTAAAACACCTAATAATATTTTCTAGCAGTTGGAATTAGTGACCTCTGGTATATGTTTTGTTTTATCTATGCGCCCTGTGCATTGAATTGGAATGAGTTGGGGAATTATGACTGACCCAACTGTAATTCTGGTTGGGAAGGGAGAAATAAAAAAGCAATTAATGAGAACATTTCACTTTGAAAAAAGCAGATTCTAACTAGAATTTATAGAAGAGTTATTCTTTTTTTATAAAATAAAAAAACTTTTTTTTTTCCATTTGAATTTACAATGTGTTTTGCACAGCCTGGATTAATGTGCAAGTACCAAATGGCCCTAGATTTTTATGTATCCCTGTGTTTGACTAAATTGCACTCTCATTCCTATACCTTTGTGTGCTCCTTTTAAATGTCATTTTAAATTACACTTATTGGCTGCTGAACATCATTGGAAAATATTTCACAAAAATCTGGGAAAAACATTGGGGTTAGTGATAATAATCAACAACAGCACTGCAGATACTCGTGCATCACATATCTCACTATGCTAAGTCTGCAAAAGCCAGAAAGCTCTATCTGGCATATCTACTACAGTTTCCCCCCGCAAATAAGACATCCCCCAAAAATAAGCCATAGTTCTCAGTTGCAAGTTCACTAATCTCAAGACGCAAGTTCGCGGGATTCCATGCACTAGTAAGTTAATCTATGTTCGGGGAACTTTCCCCCAATATACATTTGCGGGATTCCATGCGCTAGTGAACTGGTCTATCCAAACGTAGACCTGCATTCTAGCACATGCTTGCTACCGTTTTTCCCCGAAATAAGCCCAGTTGTGTTTTAAGGGGGGGAAATAAATATAAGACCCGGTCTTATTTTCGGGTATATATATATATATATATATATAACTTATTTTCGGGTATATATATATATATATTTGTGTACGGGATTATGGAAGGGGCGCACATTAAAAACTGTGTGTAATTTTAATATATGAGAGTCGGTTGAGGTGTGCCGAAACCGACGTGAGGTTAGGCCTGCAAAAGAGGGCCCACCCAGGTATAAAGATATATGAAAAGGGTGTGGTGGGAGGGAATTTCCGAAATCGTCGCAGACAGGTGAGTGGGGGGAACGCAGGGTTTAAATAGGCATTAAATCCCTCCCACAATTTCAGGCATAACGCCTTCTATTTGTGTACGGGATTATGGAAGGGGCGCACATTAAAAACTGTGTGTAATTTTAATATATGAGAGTCGGTTGAGGTGTGCCGAAACCGACGTGAGGTTAGGCCTGCAAAAGAGGGACAAAAAATGTGTGACATTTATTAGACATAACAGATCACTTAGACATATTATAGAAAGCGAGCCTGATTTCTTTCTGGATTTGGAATGAACCGGTTGTATGCCGAGGACTACCAGCGACCCATCTTCTCTATAAGATGAGTTGGAACTGGATGACTTGAGGCTGCTGAGGCGGCCCTAACACGGAATGAATGTACCGAGAAGGAACTTTGGATTGAGGCCAAGACTAACAAACAAGGAGCGAATGTATAGCATGAACTGTTTGAGAGATGTGCGAAAATTGTACGTGCAACCATTATAATCGGAACGCATTTAGCATCTTGAAACCACGCACAATACTTACACATATCGAAAGCCGTAGAGTATGTTTGCTTAGTATTAGTGGACAAATCTTACCTGCGTAGACTAACTACAGGCATAATTGATACCTTTTTTGACCTGCAGAGGAAATCTGGACTGCGTGTTCTTTTATCTCAACCGTTACGTTTAAGCAAGGTCCAACATCAGGACTTCGGAAGTGGCTAAAGCGGAGGAAACTGCAGGGGAACTTGAGATGTCAGGGTTAGTGTTTATTAAAGATAATACGATACCTGGAGCTATTTCTTGTAGCGTGCTGTGAGGAGGAAGGAAATGTAATAGGTTTAAATTATGCAAAACTCAGAAGCTCATTGAGCTTTCTCGTGTAGTTGAGCTGCTAGCTAATGGGAACCAATAGGTGAAGATAAGGACTATCCCGTAAGAGTTGAGGCCGTGCCAGTAGCCCTGTGTTTGAGAGAAGCCCTACCTACGATTTAGGCCATGTGGACTTGTACCATCTAAGCGTGGCAGGGTATAACCTCTTGTGGAAAAGTGATTAACCTGACCGAACACGTGCGATTACCTGCATTCAACCATAGCGAAAAAGGACTATAACAGGCGCCTAAAGAAACTGCCGTGACGTGAAACGAAGCATAGAATGCAAAAACCGTGACCCACCGTAGGGAAGTGTTTGCACGAGAGAGGAACCTGAAGAGGAGCTTTGACAAAATTTGAAGACGATATGTGTTCGTATAGCAAGTACCCTATAGCGGTTATTTGGTAGGCATGAGAACGTAGAGGATTGAACTACGGAATGCATGAGGTGATACGCCTTGAATCTGAACATCCAGCATGACCGAAAGTAACTCCCGATGAGCTACTTAAGCTTACATAAAGAGAAGCGTGAACGACAACAAATGCGTGACGAATGAATTGACAGCGCATGGAGGACCCCGTGAATGTCGGGCGTGCAGACAAGTCCCTAATTAGCAGATAAGGATTCGAATAATATTAGTTTGGCCAAAAATGGAGGCGGAGTGATGCCTCGGTGTACGATATGAAACAGGTGGGAATTCCGTTCACCTGGTCCGATCAGATCGCTAAAGCTTGTCCTGCATAGCTCGTATAAGCGACGCCGACGTGAAAACTGAGTAATAGTATGAGTCGATAAACGGTAATTGAGAACACAGCGTACCAAAGTGCCGCCAAAACGTTGTGAACAAATAAACGGTATATCCGTGAAACATGAGTCCAGAAGCAGTCACTGAACGTCACGTCAGCGCTTGGAGGACCCGACGATGGTCCGATACGAGGCCAAATCTGTGCGACGTGCACTGCGGAGGGCAACGTGAGACCCAACACACCAATTTGACGGAATAGAAGCAAGAGATGCCCGAAACACGGTGTTGGAGGAACCGCTGGTCTTGGAGTCTCCAAGCTTGGACTGGGCACGTAGTGTACGTGGTACCTAAGGATCTCCAGCGAGCGACAGGTTGGGGTAACACATATATGTATATATAAATATATACAACCATATATACACAGGTATCCTCGAACAGCTTAGCACTAAGCGTCTAGCAGACCCATTGCCCGTAAGAGATAACGTATAGAAAGCACCGGAGTAGCCGAGTAAGATAGGACTGAAATACCGTTTTGCATCAATGTAGGAGTACGTAACGCACAATCGAACCTAAGGCGGGAAATAAAGCGCTAGGATACCTGAAGCGGTTAAGGGATCTAAAACATGGTGACTATGCTTGACGGGTCTGGGGTGTACCACCCCCCCCCCCCCCCAGCTTGCTAGGAGCGCGAGCGTGAGTGCGTGCGTGCTGGCTGACTAGCTAGTGCCGCGATGCGGCGAAACGATTACACTAGGTTGGTGACAGGTGAGGCCCTGCTAGTTGCCAAGCGGCTTGAGAGGCTCTATCTATGCGTTGGGGCGAGGGGGTAGCGTGGCCACTGAATGAGGTGGCGGGGTGTTGGCCTCTCGGTGACAGTTAACATAAGATAGAATGGGAGTGACGGATGAGGCCCTCTCTATGCCACAATGCGAGGCGACTAACTATGATTTGGCCCGAGGGGCATGGTACCTCCGAGTATGAGGATGGGTGTTGGCCTCGCGGGAGCACTAACCTATGGCGAAGAAGCCGGGGAGAATAACAACTAGTGGACACCTAGGAACCTAACAGCCAGCAGTTGCTAACTAAGAGGGAAGGTCGGGTAGAGAGAGAGGATACGCCACAGAGCGAAACGTGGGTAGCAATGAGTTAGGATCGTACGTTCTGAGCGAAACTGGTGTGCCCAGTGAGTCTGTGGGGTCCTGATGGTCGGGACGTATGACCCGGAATGCGTGTATGATCGTATGTACGGCCCTCGGGGCTCGTGGTGCCAGACCGTGGCCTTGATTCGAAAAGCAATACGAATAAACGTGGATATGTTTTGTTTTCATAGATACATATGCGGATCTAGTTCGTAATATCGTTAAAAGCGTATTTGCCCTAGCCGAGGCTCGCTCACCAGAACTGCAATATGAAAGTAGACGCATTTGTCCAGTAACGTATGTGCTTGTCTGCGTAGGAGTACGCCGGGTATTACACGTAACGCAAATCGCCGCACTGACTGAGGACGAATTAGGGCTGGTACAGACAATGCTTCGTTTGCTGTGTACATACAGCGCTTCAAAGACCCTCACAACGATGAGCAGGTTAAAGAAAGTCAGAAAAGCCAATTATCCAAAAATTCAGCCACAACCAAGCGAGCAGGCAAATATCTGTAACCGTCAATGCGTGTCACTGCATATCTGTATATCAGTGGTTATGTTTGCGTATGTGTGCGTACGTGAACGTCAGGGATAATATATTAATACAATTACATAATTATTATATTAGCAAAAAAAATTTTTTTTTTTTTTTGGAAAACTTGTGAAAATTCACTTATGAGGGTGTCATACTATAGTCCTCCCAAAGCACAGTGGGGTACCACGACCCGCATTGACAGAGGCTAAAAAATGCATGATATAGATAGTACGGTAAAACAAAGCAAAAACTAAACTAAACTAATCACTACGAAAACAAGACAAGAAGGACGGGGCCACCCTCAAAACAGGGTGGCCAGGCTTGCAGAGTATCCCCCCGACTCACCATGCACTTAGCGCTGCTGTAGCTCTGTGCGCGGTAAGCAGATTACAAAATGCAGGACAGGTCTGTGCGATTTACTTCTGCTGTGGCAGTACAATGTATTAAACGACTTTTAAACCAGATACAGTTGCACCGTGGAACGGACCGGTAGCATCGTTACTCTGGCTGAACATGTCTCCCCGGCAGAAAGTATCTACAGGCTACGAATTACTTCTGAAATGAAACAGATCCAGTTGCGCAGACAGCCTCTTTTAAAAGGAAACTCACATACAGGATGTGAACTGCTGATAGTTCTAAGCGAAAGCAGGTGCTAATCTGGGGCAAAGTGCTAAGTAAGGTGCAATCACCGTGGAAAACAGGATGTCTCACCATTTAACGCCCTGCATGCAAGCACCCGGTTTGCCTTGATAAATATGTCCCAAAACTATAAACCATGTTAAAATGACAACAGACTCCCAAAATGTGAGAAAGCAGCAAAAAAACAATTAAATTCACAAATCTCTCACCCTTCAATTTACGCTGGCTTTCAGCCTTAGAGAAGCAAAGTTTGTGGGTCCCAGTCAGTCAATATATATACACATGTGGTGCTGGGGTGATTGAAAGGGGGGTAGTCACAAAACTGGGAATTGGGGATAATTGACTAATTCTCAATTCGGTGAATGAAGCCTAAAAGCAGGCCGACTGCGCTGGAAATCCTAAAAACGAGGTAACGGGATGGAATAAGGGTGCACTGATTCATAGTAATAACTGCGTCTTTCGTTGTGGGCCTTAACGCTCTAAGGGTTTATCAAACAGAAGAAAGATTTTGAAATGGCTCTGAACAGACCCAATTAATGTAGTTACAAATTAGCCATCAACATCATGCAAAAAGAAACGGGTGATAAATTTCAATAACGCTCCGGTCATAACATTACATTTATATTTAAAAATGTATTAATGTAACGTTTAGATAAGAACATATACGTTATATATGTGCAAACCGTAACATGGGCAGTACAAGGCAAACTCCTCCCGGTACCCACAACAGCTCTCTCAACAGACCGACAAAGACCACAAAAAGGGGGTACAAGTGTATTCGTGTACGCCGAACAGCAAATTGAGACGAACTGGCTGAACAGAGAATTGCATACCGTTGAAGGAAATATGCGCACGGAAAGCGATTTAGAATGAAGAGTACTCGCAAGGACTTACGGTTTGGATGAACCGACGAATGGTTTCCAGGCGTATGGAAAATACTCACGAAAAAACCGGCGGGCTGTGCACGAGCGTCGCGGCAGATTGACGTCAGAGGTCTGTGAAAACGGAAATGAAAGCGAATTTCCGAAATCGTCGCAGACAGGTGAGTGGGGGGAACGCAGGGTTTAAATAGGCATTAAATCCCTCCCACAATTTCAGGCATAACGCCTTCTATATATATATATATATATATAACTAGTGATATTTAAAACTAGATTAGAAGGGGCCTGTAAAAAATAGGGGGGGCTGTAAATTAAATAATGGGGGTGGATAGATCAATGTGATCACCGGGTGGTAGCTGTTGCATTTAAGAAAAACAAAAAACAAGGGTGGCACGCTAAATTCCCCACCTGCCCCCACCTTTACTTATATGAGTTAGAGGAAAGGAGGTGAACCACTTCTGAAAGTGTTACTCTAACAAAAAAGTGTTTTATGAAAACATTTTTTTTTAATAGGAGTTACCCTTTACGTCCACAAACCATTCTCTTATAGTATATTGCTAGTTAATAAATGCATACACATTTTATTCAATTAACTGCTTAATCCACAAATTAATAGAACACTTTGTAAGGGCCCATCTGATAATATGACTGCTTTTTGTATTTGTTTAGTTTATGGATTTTACCTCAGTATTTAAAATGGTTATTCCATAATCACAAGAGTATACAAGATATTTGCTTACTATGGCCAGCTTTTTCACCCGGAGAAAAATAACATTTATCAGTAAATCGTATATAAAAACCATGAACATTATGTTTTAGCATTCTTTCATTTGGCATGCTGCGTTTTTGTACATATTTGTAACAATACATTTTCAGTCTGCCTAGTGTGAAACTCATTATACTGTAAGCAGTTTGGGTACTCTTTTAACTTACTGTCTATTTCCAATTGTCTTCTCAGGTTATAAAACATGTTACACATTTTTAAAATGATAGAATATGAGCAGACCATTATACTGAGAAGACCAGGTGCATGCTGGAAGTGCAAATGTGTTAATAGAATATTTTGCCCCCCCCCTTCCCACACACACACACACATACTGCCCCCATACACACACACTGCCCCCCCATACACACACACTGCCCTCCCCCCCCCCATACACACACATACTTCACCCCATACACACACACACACACACACACGGCATCCCTCACACATACCATTGGTTTTTATTTCCGGCTGACACCGTTCCGCAAAATATTTCTCCTCTTTCACTGGGCCGCAGGTGTTAAAAGGTTGCAGAACACTTTTATAGATCATACCCCTGCAGTCTCACTGCTCAATTTACTGCCATTTAAGGGTTAAATAACTTTTGTTTCTGTTTATGCAGCACCAGCCATGCCTCCCCTGGCTGTGACTGACAGAGCCTGCATGAAAACACACACACACACTGCACCCCTCTCACACACTGCACCCCATACACACACACGACCCTCCCATACACACACACTGCCCCCCATACATACACACTGCCCCCCATACACACACTGCACCCCATACACACACACTGCCCCCTATACACACACACACACACTGCCACCCATACACACACACTGCACCCCATACACACACACAAACTGCACCCCTCACACACACAAGGCACACCTCACACACACACACTGCATCCCTCACACATCCATTGGTTTATTTTTCTGGCTGAGGCCAGTACGCAAAATATTTCTCCTCTTTTCACCGGGCCGCGGGTGTCAAAAGGCTTCAGAACACTGGTATAGATGCAGTCTCACAGCTCAATTCACTGCCATTTAGGATTTAGATAACTTTGGTTTCTGTTTATGCAACACCAGCCACACCTCACCTGGCTGTGACTGACACAGCCTGCATGAAAAAATAATGTTTCACTTTCAATCAGATGTAACTTACTTTAAACATTTTTATATCCTGCTCTGTAAATTGAACTTTATTACATACAGGGACTATCAAGCTATTAACAGAGCAGGATATAAGAAAGTCTAGATTAAAAAGAATTTTCCATAAAGGAAGCATACACATTAGATGACTCTTTACAGGAAGTGTTTAGGAAGGCTGTGCAAGTCACAAGCAGGGAGGTGTGACTAAGGCTGCGTAAACAAAGGGATTTAACTCATAAATGGCAGAGAATTGAACAGTGCAGATCTATACATCAAAACTGCCTCATTATGCTAAAGTTGTGATAATGACTATAGTGTCCCTTAAATATTCCTAATAGTAAGATTTACATACAATATTACACACACTGACACATCATAATCACACCCTGCAATAGTGGGATAAAATGCAGGCTGATACATTAGCTGTATGTGTTATGGTGAATATTATGGTTTTGTTTCCTATAAGTTATGAGCCGCTATCACACACATTTACAGGATTAGTCAGTGAGGATTGTCAGGAAATCAAATTTCAAATTTAAGCCCAAAGTATCTGAATTGAAAGCATAGCTGAATTTTAGAATTATCCTATTCAGTTATTTTGGCCTTAGATGTGAAAATCACTTTGAATTCACATAGAGTACATTATATTTTTCACCTTACTGACTAGCTGTGTGTGATAGGGAGGTGCCAATGTACTGCAGTGTACCATAGAATTATATAGCACTTTGGATACACTTTGGCCAAAGGTTACAGATCTGTATTGCAACATCTACAAATATGTATTTCACTTAGGACAGCTCTTATAAATTCAGCCATTTTCACTTCAGCAACCATCTAAGATCACAACAATATTTGTTACTGAAGTATACTGAGAAAGTTTGTCTCTCATGCTCATTTAAATGGATCTTTATGTTTGAAAAGTGAATCCATCATTGTGCACATCAAAGGCGCCTACTCATATCTCAAGGTGGCATTAGCATGCCAACACTGCCCTTCATCCATGTGAACTTGTCCTCAACATATTTGTTAGAATAAGGAATTTTAGGAGGACGCTTATTCCATTTTGAGATGTTTTTTGAAACCATGTTGTATCCAGGTCAACACACAGAATTTAATTAGTTTCCTTCAATTATCTTCAAAAAAAAAAAAAAAGCTTTCGTTAGTGGCATTGAACACATTGTTTTGTGCAGCGAAGCACAACATAATTAATTAGCTTGCAGAAACATGGCATACAAAGTGGTGAGAAGTGGGTCTGTGAAGGAGTACTTTCTATGTTTTACATTTGCAACTATAATACCCTAACATTCCATAGTGAACAGTGATTGTTCATCTGCTGGTGGTAATATGTGAAAAGTTTATATCAAAACACAGAATATATTTTGACAGTCATGCTAAACCTAAAGAATAACAAACACTTTGGGTAAATACATATTTGAATAAAATGTTGAAAATCATCTATAAAGTGTGTTAATCATTTTTTTCTTTCATACGTTAATCTTTTTTCATTATTTAAAATGGTTGTGCTCCAAAAAAAGTGTTCTTTTTCTCTCGTTCGATTTATTTATTTACTCCTCTGATCTATCAGCTTTTATAAAAATATGGAATAATAGAATATATGTTTTAAAATCAATTTTCTCAATAATGGATATTTCACTTTGAACCAGTCCTTATCCAAGTGCAACAAGTCAGAACCGCATTATCACTGCAAAAATAAAAATGTGCTTACTTTGTGGAGTCATAGATTGGCGATGTTGCGAAGATTGAAACTGTAAATATATTTATATTCTGTTAAGTCACGGTTATCTTTTTACCATAGATTTAATTTAAAACTTATAAAGAGGTATTCATAATATAATACAGGTACATAATCCTAACGCTACACTGATTTTAAAATGGTTCCCTTGAAAAACATAAAAGAACACAGAGGTATACAGGGTCATTCAATAAAGCAAGAATGGTCTGAAATTAAAAGTGAATTTTTAATTTAAATAATGACTTATTACCAAGGGGATGCCCACTCTTCAATGGCCAGTTCCTCTGCATTTACACCTGTAGTGTGGATTGGGCATCTCTTCTGTCACTGTATGTTAGTAAAGTAGACTTATAACAGTGTGGTCTAAACTTCACCCTAATACAAAGGTTTTCAACCCAGTCCTCAAGGACCCCCACACTGTCCAGGACTTAGGGATTACCCTGTTGTGTGTAAAGTGTTTGTCCCCTTCCCCCTAAAAACACATTAGACACAGCAGGGTAATCCCTAAATCTTGGGCAGTTAGGGGGTCCTTGAGGACTGGGTTGAGAACCCCTGCCCTAATATAAATTACAATATTACAATATAAGAGTTAATTATGGACCATGCTATCATTAATCTTCCAGACCATTCAGTTGTGTATAGTTTCAATCCCATAATAAAAGCTATATGGAATAGGTTTTGGAAGCCACATAGTAGTACATATATATTACTAAATCGTATCGCCAAAAACACTAAAACCGTCGTTCCTTCCAAGTGTAATGTATCTGATGGAGGTGGTGCTGGAGGGAAACTCATAGGATACATCTATAAGAAAACACATACCCTATGCTAATCTCTCGCTTTCATCTCTCAAGCAAATCTTGATTTTTTTTTTAATCACTGGGCCTACTCCATGGGCATTTTTCCACGCCACTTTTGTTTTTTCTATTACTCATTCACAAGGTTGGGGAATCCTTGTTTGGTAACTACAGTTTTAATAGTAGTTCATAAACATACTCAAATACTTTATTATTTAGTATATAAATATAAACCTGTGCAAATAATGCAGGTGTTCCTTTAGTTTATACATGCCTTTGACTCTAAATCTGTTAGTTTAACTAACAAAGTAACCATTGTACTACTCTGGAACTTTATGGCAGGTGAGAAGATATAATCCTATTAAGTCAGTTTACTTTAGGGAGATGAAGGACCAGTCTTGTGTTTACACTGAACTGAAGCAATATAGCACTCTGTTGTCAGATTCTAGTACCAGAATGCTTGTCTGTCACTTTACATTCCATTGGTCAGCCTCATTGTTCCATTTAACAGCAATGGTTCCCATGTACTGTTTGAGGAGCTGAAGAAAAAAACACAAAATGTGTGGTATTGTTCCATCAATGTGAAGAAACCATGGAAAACTCCTGATGCATGACCACATTACGTGTCCTTTTAAAATACACTTTGGAGATCTGCATTTACTGATTGGACCTAGCAATTTGTTTAAAATAACATGTATGCCTTATATTATTTACTAGCCAGATTTACCGTTATCCACACCCTCATTTATTTGCTGGTGTGGCAACAAAGGCCTCCAACTATAGATGGACTACAGCTTTCATCTTACAGTGGACATTCATGAAATTGTAGCTCATATAAAGCTTCATGACATACACCCTGCCTTGTTACCGCAATTTAATGCTGTTTTGTTAGTACAAAATGCTATTTTTTAACACCTTACTGTTTGTAAGAGGATATATTATGGTCAAATACTGTCTCAGTCAGATTTTACTTGATTACCCACATTTACTGTACTTACCTACCTCAGTATTTTTTTTCTATTCTATTTCCCAAGTATTTATCAATATCATAATATGACAGTGTGTGAAAGTAAAGCATAACATATTACTGTCTACTGGAATATTACACCTAATGCATTGTCCACTCTATGCATATTATATTCATACTGTTATATAACATGTATTGACTCTGTTATTAACGGTTACTGTGTTTGTTGGATTTAAGAGGCAAAATATGTCCTGATTGTAAACTTATATTCACACGCACCCAGATTTCAGGAAGTTAATAGATGGTGTGAAATAACTTAATGGATGCTTTATCTTCCTATGCATTTGAACAGCTGTTGTAGGCTTATGTATTTGTGGACCAATCTGCGTCCATCTTCTGGTTTGCACTTCCTGGAAATAAGAGCTGGCCCAACTCACATACCTGTGAGGTCGATGTTCAAGTTGTGTAAATGATAATGCTGGCTCGGCATTTTAAAATGCATGAACATCTGTCTTCTGAGTTTGTCTTGATCAATGTTTCTTAGTAAGAAAACCAGCCTTTCTCTACATTATATTTCCTTTTATGAGCCACAGCTGTTTTTAGGCAACAGAATGCAAAATTACCCTTCACATTTGCACGTGGTCAATCATTGACACAGTTCAAACATATGAATATGCATGAGACAATGGATTCCCATGAGGACGTATGTGTGTGGAGATTGTAAATCACACACCTGTCCATGTTACAGAGGGCCTTAAAGAAGAGTTATGAGGAAATAACATGAAACATAACCAAGTTTAATTCAATAGAACATCAGAATTGTATTAAAGGAGATACCATTGGCGTGATATTACTTTCCTGTTACTATAACAGTTAGAGGATCGTAGTTGTGTTAGAACCGATAACAATCGTATTGTGAAGCAGAGTCAATTAAAGAAAACCAATAGGTAAATTCATTGGAGATGAGAATGCAGTGTTAAATTGTGACAGTTTCTCTGTCTGTATAGATTTCTCTAATTTTAGACATATCCGCCCTGAAGATTACCAGTTCTCTAGCCATAACTACAGCTGCCTTGAAGATTTGTTTACCACGGCACTGTCACCCTCCTTTACCGTGGTGGCCAGGGAACTAACGCAATGTATCAACCTCCCTCTGCTATGTATGGCAACAATAAAATAATATTCTGAGTATTCAGAGATGTGCAATGAATCAAAGGTAACATCAAATACTATGACTGGTCATCTAAATTTGAAATTTTAACTGAAAGCTGTTTGCTCTACTTGATATTTTGCACACCTGGGATGTTGTCACGAGAGAGAGAGAGAGAGAGAGAGAGCGCAATGGGTTTAAGAGAACGCAGTGGGAAAATAGATAAACCAGTAGGAGAGGGAATGAGAGTAATAGGTGAGGGGTAGACACAATGTGAAAGGATGTGAGGACAGTTGAAGGGAAAACAGAAAGTGCCAAAGGTGAAGAGGACAATGGTGATGGAGACTAATGACATCAGTTGTAAACTGGAGATGAGTGATTAAAGAGGAAGGATTGTGGAATGCAGTGGGAGGAGAGACCGCATGGAATGGTAGAGAGAGAACAATGGCAGAGAGTAATTGAAGTGGGGGATGAAAATGGCAGAGAGTAGTGAGGGATGAAGTAAAGAGCAATGAGAGAATGAAAGGCTTTTAATCGCATGCACATTTGCAGTGGAAACAATGACAGATTTCATTTTTCTGAATTCACTGATATTATTGCTGTGTGTTACTTAACCAGTTTGAAGCTTGCTATAATAAAATAATGATATTAATTGAACAGAAATGTCTTCTTTTCAGAGGTTACCACATGACTTCCTGCAGTGATAGAAAATGTTCACACACCTGTTGCTGAAGCTACATAGCACACTCCATGCAAAATTGATTAGAACGTGGTGATCAGGTCTAGAACCCCAATTAACTGTTAACACTGTGTATTCATTTGTTTATAAGCACTTTGTAATTAGTTGTTACCAATTTGGCATGCACCACAAACACACTTCATCTTGTATCTCTTGGAAGTTCTGTATTTTGTGGAATGTTAAGTAGACAAATATCAACAAAATGATATCCAATGAATTGAACCACCGTGACTTTTTTTGACTTTGGCAATTATTAAAGGTATAGTGCCAGGAATACAAAGCTGTATTTCTGTCACTATCGCTTCCGCTGCCTCCCCGTACCCTTGTGCTCCCCCCCTCCGCTCGGGTAAAAAACTAGTTATAAACCCTTTATTTACTTACCCGATTCCAGCACTGATGTGCCTCTGCGCCGGGCTGACACTCCGCCCCCTCTGACAGCATGCAACAAGCATAATAAACAGCAAATGAAGTGCGCGCATTAGACGCCCTATAGGAAAGCATTGAATCAATAGGGACACTGCACCCTGACCACTTGTCAGGAGCTGAAGTGGTCTGGGTGCCTACAGTGTCCCTTTAATAAGCACTCTTGCTGACGCCATAGTGTTCCAGCTGCACTAATACGTTTGATTCCTGTAGGGACAGCTCAGCATCCACCCTTTGAATACTACTAAAATGAAAAGAATGAATTTGGGTAATAACAGTGAGACCCCAGGACAAACTAATTTAACTAACACTTCATAACATTCCCTGTTAAATAGTTTTCTATTTTTATTATTTAATCAAAGCTTATGTAAGAAAGCTAATCCAGAACACCATATACCTCTATTAGTGAATAGTAATAAGGGACACAATATAGCAGGCTGTGTATAATGGGAAATGTAGTCCACACACATCTATAGTGCACTGGTTAGTTATCACTGACCAGTCAGGAGGATTTCGGAGTATGCCGAACAGTGGATTTAATCCATATTTGATTAAATCCTATTCCAGGATGTTATTGTTCCTAAAGTGTGATTGCAGGCATCTCAGATTAAAAAACAATAGCATCTATAAATCATTTAAATCCACACTGAATCAAATTATTGAAGCACAATTTTTCACTGAAGCACTTTCACCTTGGGTACACTTTTACAGATAGAATGTGTGATATTGTACTCGCTAATTCGTTCTAACAGTGGGGATCTGTATTAAACAATGCAAATACAATATGGCAAGATTTAACAAAGCACAGTACAGATAAAGTCGGGGATGTCATAACTTTTTTTTATATTTTTATAAATTTTTATTAGTTTTATCACAAAGTACAATAAAAATCATTTACATACAACACACTCAACATAAGTATTGGTTTGAAACAGGTTACTCAAAAAGAGTAAAATGCACATACAACAGTCTGTCTATCAATACATACTATCTTAATATAGTGATAAACCCAAATTACAAGTAGTAACCTGCACCCTTCACCCATCTACCCAACTTCATCGCCAATCTCCCCATTATCCTAAATTAAGGGCATATTCCAACTCCACATATTGATCACCATCTACAGCCATATCCTAGAGGAGAATCCCCATAACGTAAAAAGCACTCTATATATATATAGGAGTGAGGAAATATTCCAAAGGCTGTAAAATGGAAAACCCAGGGATGTCATAACTTTTGACTCATGTATGTGGGTGGCCTGACTAAGGACATCTGAAAGCAGCATTGGTGGGCCGTGTGAAACCTTAACTGTGCTGTCTTTAGTGGTGCTTAGCATAAGTTTCTAAAAAAAAAAAAAATTATATTGTAAAGTTTCATATTTAAAACCAGATGTCACTTTTGTAAGATGTGCTCATTTTTTATTTAGTGCTTCTGTCAGGTCTAATATTTCCATATGAATGTGTACATCAATTCCTAGAATAACAGCAGACACGGTCTAATTGCACACTGTATATGGCATGGGCACACAGCCGGAACAAAAATGCATAAATATATAATTTGTCTTGTGTTCTTAAAGGAACATTGATCAGATCAAAATGTGCAGTACAGTATTGGACACCGTCTGCAGAAGGGTTTTCTGGGAGGTCTTTTTAGAAGCTTTGGCTCAGTCCCGCCAATACATAGGATATACGTCTTAAGACATACTAATAGACGATAATGACATTACAGTGGCTTACTGGCTTCTCACCCCCTTCTGTTCACTTCTATAAGAAAGCAAAAACCTAGCATGGGCTGTAGTGCTGTAACTGGGAAATTGAAATTTCCTTCTAGTATAAGCAGATGTCACTATAGAAATCTGTCAAATTGCGCGCCTGAGATTGGTTAATTAGGCTTTTAAGTAGAATCAACAGAAAACATGACCATGGGTGTTGAGCTATTTAGTTAGAATACTGCTGTTTGGCTGAATAATACGTACGGAGTTTTCAAGTGACATTATTGAGGATTCAAGACTTTGAATGCTGTATGCTTGTACAATAATCATTAAATGTGCAACTATCAGAAAAAAAACATTATATTTTTAAATCAAGCTGTAATTAACAACAGTCTATACTTTTAGATTTTCTTGTGAAATATTTTTTTTGCAGATATTTTTGATAACACGCTGCTGCTTGCCTGGTGTGTTGCCTGATGTAGTATATATATTCAGAAAGGTCATCTGTTTCCTCAGTCTGTCTGTCTTTAGTAAAGAAGTATGCATGAATAAAAACATCTTAGAGAATCTATGATTTCCCTAACCTGGCATCATTACAGACAGGGCTTAAAATCTTAGAATAAAAGCAGAAGTAAAATATTCGCTGTGGCAGATGTGACAAAATGGATAAAAGAAATTTGTCATAAAATTACTATTGCAACTGGCGCTGACTGCACTCTCCGTCTGTCATTGCTGGGGGCCTTAATATTTTTTCAAAATATTAAGATATCAAAAATATATCAGACATAAAATATATTTAAAAAAGTATTAAACTGAACACTATTGGATTAGGAATACAAACATACTCAGAATTCCATAGTTTTAACCTACCAATTCATTCAATCTTTGTTTGTTTCTATAGGTTAGATATGCCTGAATAAAGATCTTGTTATTTTCATACATACCAATTACCTTACTACTTGGACATGTCAGCAGTGTAGTGACTTCATATTTTTTTTTTTTTTTTTTTTACAATTCACTCTCAACTAGCTTGATAAAAAGTCAAGAGATGCCACTCATAGACTCTTGCACCATAAGCCCTAAATTGAAGTCTAGTGGTTATGGTACTTACAGTGCTCCTTTAATATACTTTATAGCTTAAATCCAAACATGCGCCCCACGGAACACTACTCACCCATATGGATATAAACTCTGCGCAAGCTACACCCAGAAACCCCGGAGAGACACAACCCCAGAAAACACATAAAAGGATACAGACAAGCTGACGTACACCACACATATTGTTGTTGAAAAACCCTATATGATACCGATGCTAACTGCACACAACTGTTCATGTCGATTTTATATGCATTGCAAAAATAAAGAATTAAAAAAAAAAAAATCTAAACATGTGCCATTATTTTTTGTATCATTATAATCCACATTTAAAATTTTGGCCCTCGTTAGCTTGTCTGAAATGTGGTTGGCTGGAGGCGTATGTGTTCCACTTCTTTTAGCATTGTAACATTATTTAACAATTTTGGAAATGCCTTATGATACCAAAACTCTGCATATTGTATTTTCTATTTCTCCTGAACTGTCAGCCCTGGTTTATGTCCCGAAGTTGACTGATTGACATTCTTACTTTCCATACTGGCAGTGGTGGCACGCAAATGTATATTACTGCATTGGATCTAACTTTATCATGCTTTTCATATGGAATGTTTGGAAACAGGTATTCATAAAGAAAAAAATAACATGTATTTTTAAATTTGGCAACCTTTTATTAATTAATCAACGATCCTTTTACTTATTTGATGCATCCGCTATACAGTATGCTTTCTATACGATGTGATTTCATAACTTCTATCTGGATTGGTTATTATGTAATGCTAGAGTTGCTACAATTTAGCTGTTCTTTTTTTTGTGTCCAATTACATCTTATTCTCCCTGATACATTACTGCACTAAGTGCTGGAGGCTTTGTTTCAGTATGCTTTGTTAGATTTTTAAATTCACCTCTCTGATTTACATACGTAAAAGGATTGACAATTGTACCTTATTTTCTTTTGTGTCTTAGACTATGCCGTACTTTAAAATTTTGTTTTGTCCTCTTGAATTGTCAATCTCAATAAGAAACTAAAAATATTTATAATCCACGTTAAATATCATGCGACAATCATTACTTGTATAACAGTTTTAGTGTCCAATCACTGCTGGCTTGTGTGTCAAGTGGCAGCAATTGATTAATATATCTACCAATAACATATAGCTAGCCATTGCCAACCATTAGTTATTTATCGTATCCTTCAGAAAATCCTGGTAACAGGAGATTTTCCATGTAGTGATGACTGTCATTTCATATAATATCATCGATCTTGGAATGGTGTGTGTCATGATCATAAGTGGTCATACATTTGAGATCTGATAACAAGTTATACCGTTAGATGACCCCAGAAGTCTATGCAGACAGTTTGTAAAGTACGTACCTGTGTATGGGTTTTAAGGGTTCAATAAATGAGAAATACACAATGAGGAAAGCTGTTAGTTGGTGAAAAAACGTATAAAGTTATGTACATTTAATAACCATTGTGATCATAGACAAAACAACCATATTAGCTTTAGAATTGTATTAGGAAATTTGAAAAGTATAAAATATTAGGGATAAAAAAGAAAAGGCATTTGGTATAGTTTCAACTTCCTGATTGAGAACAGACATTCAGAGCAGAGTTATAACCTCTACAACAATGTCCTTAAAACTGATTTATGTATTATATCTGGGAGAAAATAGATGGCAGCTCACTGGTATTGTTTTGATGTAAAGAATGAAATGTTACCCTATAAACTTAAAGAAATGTATTTGACTCAAATTAAGTCATTATTTGTTTAGAGATGCAGAAAAACACGTCTGTCCATGTACAAAAACAGACAGAAAATGTAAATTCAAACTTTTAATAAAACATATTTTTTACAAGTTTAGTGATTATTTTCCTGTGATCTCCACACAGAATGTATATGTATAGCTATGTAGATGTGGTTACACATAGTCAGGCAAAGGATTGCTTTATACTGCTTAGAGGTCTTCTAGGGCTTCACTTCACTGAATCAGGAAAGGTCTCATGCATGCTCTATATTAGCTGTTACTGTTTGATATGTTAAATTATATTGCATATACTTTACTACTGTACTTTATTATACTATTATACGAAATGTATGTCAGTGTGCCTTATACAGATTACTTAGAGCCTGACAGCCACATGGAGTGATAAACAAGTACCTGTATTTTTTGTTTATCACAGCTTTTTGCATTACATTAATATCTGTTACGATCAAGTATTATGGATACTAAAATGTTGCAATTGGAAATGTTGCATAAATTGTTGAATGAGATTTGATATCAGGTCATTGCTATTACATAGAAACATAGAATGTGACGGCAGATAAGAACCATTCGGCCCATCTAGTCTGCCCAATTTTCTAAATACTATTAGTGAGATAGCTCAGTGTTGAGTGTTGTATCTGCAGTAAAACTGGTGTGATTTCCTACAGGTCATTCATGCTTTTATCCTATCAAGGTTAACATACTGAGCACTATTGAGTTGGACAAAATCAATACTAGGACCTTAGGGTGCACGCACAGTTACAAAAAGATAAATTAACCCTTTTAGCTAGATGCCTTGACAAGTTTACAGAAAACCAAAACATAGAGTGCATAAAGTGCATATAAAAATCATAACAATAAATAAAAAATACTTCTCAAATATAGTTTTTCTGCAACCCCTTTGGTACACTGTATCACAAAACAGCAGAAAAACATCTACATAGAAGGGAAAAAAAGGAAAATACAAGGAACATATGCAATATGCTTGATACTGTGGGCCAGCCTCTCACAAATACAATGTACAGTATATGCATTTTTGCACAACACCTTCACATGCATGTTAACTCCTCGGATGTCCATATCTGTATAACTAGGGTCCACCATCAGTTGAGGGGATATATCTATTTACACAGATATGTACATACACGGATTATTTTTATTTGTGTTGATGTTTTTCTGCAGTTTTGTGATACAGTGTACCAAAAGGGTTTCAGAATGAATATATGTGGGAAGTAGTATTTTCTTTATTGTTATAGTTTATTATATGCTGTTTGTGCACTATATGTTTTGAGTTTTCTTTGAGGTTTTATTTTTATTTTTTTGTAAATCTGTTTATTGAAGTGTAACAACAGTTTCAAGTTGGCTCTCAGGCCTGAAAGGAACTCGTATTTTCCAAATGGTGGCAATATAAACAATAACGTTCACAAATTAGTAAACACCATTAAACTTAACACGTTACAGCATGTTCCAAATTTCCGAGTATCAAGTTATGAAAGTGGGTATGCATAGCAGGTCTTAGCACTCGTTTCGTTCATAGCAGTCAGTAAAATTACACAAGTTTTAAATAATAATGTAAGATAATATAAATCCAATCCCATATCAGAACAGGGATTATATATACGTGTGTATATTTCCGTCTTACTGTCACTCATGTATCAGACATTGCTTGTATTTACTACCCATTCGTTTTACGCACGGCGGACTTAACATATATACAATCACCGCTATGGGTATACAGGGTGAATCGTTCAGTGTCAAGTCGTAAAGGGGGGAGGGCCAATTACTCTCGCTTTTGTGTGACAGTCGGCTTGGAGTAGGAAGGTAGAATGTTATCAGTGCATGGTCAGGGGGTTTGTTGGGTAAGGTCGGGTGTGTATACCCGTGTATCGGAGTTAAGGCTTCTTCAGCGTCTAGGGCGTATATTAAGCGGGCGGCCATCAGTAGTATGATGCTTAAGTATCCTTTTCCACTGAAATTATCGGCCCAGTTCTCTATACCCCTCGAACCCCATTCCTCAACCCGCATCCCCCACTAGTAAGTATCCTCTTTGTAAGAGCCGTGTCAGTAACGGGAGCCTGCCCAACCCCCGTGTCCATCCCCCGTAGCGGAGCTCGAGAGTCGTACATTAGGTGTTTCAGCCTCTATATCATCATTTTCACCCTGTGTCATAGGGGCGCTACAATATTTGCGTCCTGTCAGCGGTGAGTTGCTGTGGTTTATGTGCCTAAGAAATGTATCTGTTGATCGGGACGTCAGGGAGTCCATAATGTCCTTTTTGCGTATTAGTTATGGTGGAACATGTCCCCGGAAACAGGGCTAGTAAACAGGGTCCAGAGTTCCACATCAGATCTCTGTCCGAGGATTATTATCGGTTGATGTTACCGTCTGTCATAATTCGTATGTCGTCTACTACCCGTTCCGTATATGGTTCTACCAGTGCCGAGCCCGGGCGAGCCGATCTCCTAATGATCCAGAAGAAAAAGAAAGAGGAGAAAGTTAAGGGGGGGGGAGCATCATAGTCTGAGGAGCATTCTCTCGAGCGTCCGCTTTCTGTCTATATCTAGCGATGTATAGGAACCACGGGGCCCACATTTCTGCATGTTTGGTTCCTCGGCCTGTGATGGTGGCATGGGCCTCTTCTGCCCCCTGGATCTCTTCCACCCTGCGTATCCATTCGTGTTCAGTCGGTACCGTGGTCTTCTTCCAATGGGCTGGGATGTTCGCCTTAGCAGCATTAAGTAGGTGTCGTAAGATCAATTTCTTGTATACGGAAATGGGCTGAGTGGAGATGTGTAGCAAGGCCAATTCCGCATTCCATTCCGGTATGTCTCCCAGAATGAGCTCTATTGTGTTTTTGATCAGGTCCCAATAGGGGGCAATAACTCTGCATTCCCACCAGATATGGTATATGGTACCTCGATCTTCTTGGCATCTCCAGCAATCTGGGGGATGAGATGAATGAATACGGTGTAAGAACACTGGCGTCCTGTACCACAGGGATATGAGTTTGTAGTTCATCTCCTGGTAGTAGGAGCTCATAGAGCTCTTGTGTTGCCATAGCAACGCTAAGTCCCATTGTCGAGTGGTGATGGTTCTCCCCAGTTGGCCTTCCCATTGCCTTTTAAATGCCATCGGGGTAGGGGTGCCTCCTATCAGCAGGTGTTGGTATAGAGCCGATAGTGCATGATCGAGGACGGTCCCCTGGTCACAGAGTCTCTCGAACCATGTAAGGTCTCTGCGTAAACGTTCGTTGTGTGGTATGGAGGTGTGGTAATGTTTCAGTTGCAAGTATCGGAGTTGGAAAAGAGATGTCCGCGGCCTGTCTGCCAGCAATGAGGAGAAATCCCGTAATTTTCCATCGGCAAGAACCGTGTATATAGGGATATAATCGCGCGAGCTCTCAATGGGCCACACTCCCGCAGGGAGCCCTCCACCTAATTTTTCATTATGTGTGATTGGCAACATGGGGCTGGGCGTTGGGGATATGTGTTCCATCCCTCTCAGTGTTTGCCAGGTAATCAGGGTTTGTAGAGTCAATCCTTCATCGGTCGCCGAGGTGAGTCGTCCCCCAGGTGTTCCCCAGATCTTCATTTCCATTGCCCGGCCCATGAGGCCCCTGTCCAGAGTCACCCATTGTTTGGTCGGCGGTGTCGTGTGCCAATCCAGTACGCGTTGCAATACCGCTGCCTGATGGTACCTTTTAAAATCGGGTAGTGCCAATCCGCCCAGTGTCCTAGGTCGGCACAGAATGTCATGTCGTATTCGGGATCGGCTCCCGCGCCAGACATATTTAATCACTCCCGTCTTTAGGGACGAGAAAAACGTCGCTGGTAAGGCAAGGGGTATAGTTTGCATGAGAAATAAGATCCTCGGTAGGACATTCATTTTAATCACTGCCACCCTACCATGCCACGTGATATGCGGGTAGGACCAGCTAGCCATGTCCATCAGGACCTTCTTGAGGAGAGGTGCGAAGTTATGGTCATACATGTCCTTCGGTTCAGTAGTCACCCAGACGCCTAAATACTTCATCTTGCCATAGCACCAGCGGAACGCGAATTGTGACTCCAGGGAATGGAATTCTTCCGAAGAGAGCGAGATGTTGAGCGTTTCACATTTCGAGATGTTAAGCCGGAAGCCGGACATCCGTCCGAATCTGCTGAATTCCGAGAGGAGGCAGGGCAGTGTGACTCGAGGATTGTGGACAAAGAAGAGGAGATCATCTGCGTATGCAGCTACCTTATGTTGTACTTCCTGCCATGTGTAACCCATGATGTTCGGGTTTTTCCTGATCACCTGCAGGAGGGGTTCCAGTTGGAGTGCGAATAGCAGAGGTGAGAGTGGGCACCCTTGCCTGGTGCCATTCCGAATTGGGAAGTCTGCGGTTGTGGCTCCATTAATTCGTACAGTCGCTCTGGGGTCCGTGTATAGGGCAGTTATCCACGTTAGAAGTCTCTCTCCGCAGCCTTGCCACTTTAACGTCTCCAACATGTACGTCCAGTTGACCCGATCAAATGCCTTTTCCGCATCTGTTGATAGGAGCATCAATCGGGTCCCTCTTTTCCGAGCATGATGTTGGATAGCGAAGAGCCTCAGCGTACTGTCTCTGGCCTCCCTACCCGGAATAAACCCCGTCTGGTCTGCGTGTATTAAATCAGGCAGGAGGTGTTTCAGGCGGGTCGCCAAAACCTTGGTGAACAGTTTAGAGTCCACATTTAGCAGCGAGATCGGGCGGTAACTGCCGCATTGTAGGGGGTCCTTCCCCGGCTTAAGAAGTATAGTGATGGTCGCTGCAACCGATTCCCTGCCTAGCGTTCTCCCCTCGCCAATCGCATTCAGAGCATCAGTGAGCCGTGATAGGAGTAGTCCCGAAAAGGCTTTATAATACCCCAGGGAGAAGCCATCTGGCCCAGGTGCTTTGCCGGTTTTGGACGATTTAAGAGCAGTAGCTATTTCCTCCATACTGATTGGAGCATCCAGCAAGTCCGCCGAGTCCCGGTCCATGACGTTCAGGGTTGCTTCTGAGAGGTAGTCATGGATCACTGAGCGGTTCCGTGCAGCTTCTGCGTGCGTTGTGGGTGGGTATAGGTTGTAAAGTTTCTCATAGAAAGTCCTGAATTCCTCCGCGATCTTTTCGGGAAAGGGGGAGATCTCCCCCGTGGACAGGCGAAGCTGTTGGATTTGCCGGTGAGGAACAGGGCCCTTCAGTAGCCTCGCAAGATACCTGCCGCCTTTATTGGCGTGGGCATAATAAAATCCTTTATTACGTTGTACTGTTCGTAGATGTCTTTTCAATAGGAGTGCTCTCAATTTCCTCCTATGTTCCATTAAGTCGCCGTACACTGCGTTTAGTTGGGATCTCTTGTGGCTGCGTTCTAGTGTCGCGATTGCCTTGTGCAATTCAGTTAGTTCCTGCATAAACGCTTTCCGCTTCTGGGAGGCAAGGCGGATAAGAGTGCCGCGAATCACGCTCTTATGGGCTTCCCATAGGGAAATCGGGGAGATATCCGGGGTGTCGTTTTCCAGGAAGTATTGCTCCAGTTCCTGACGCGTCTGTTCCTTGACGTGTGGATCTAGTAACAAGGCTTCGTTCAGTCTCCAGTTCCAGACTGCCGGTTTGAATAGAGGGGAGGTCAGCTCAATTTCTACAGAACCGTGGTCCGACCAAGTAGCCGGGGTGATATCGGCTCCCCGTAGGTGCGTGAGGCCCTCCCGAGCGACAAAGAGATAGTCAATACGGGAATAACGGTTGTGGAGTGCCGAATAATAGGTGAAGTCCTTCACCGACGGGTGTAGTGCCCTCCAGCAGTCCACCAACCTCAAATCTTCCATCGACTGTCGGATGGATTTAATGGTACGCTGAGGTATGCAGCTGTGTCCCGTTG